>NC_082665.1:52442348-52745378 GCF_025265405.1 Mesoplodon densirostris
GCCCCGGTCCGGGAGGATCCCACATGCCATGGAGCGGCTGGGCTCGTGAGCCATGGCCACTGAGCCTGTGAGTCTGGAGCCTGTGCGTCCGGAGCCTGTGCTCCGCAACGGGAGAGACCACAACAGTGAGAGACCCGAGTACCAGAAAAAAAAGAAAACAACAACAACAACAACAAAAAAAACTACAGTGAGCTATCACCTCACAGTGGTCAGAATGGCCATCATCAAAAACTCTACAAACAATAAATGCTGGAGAGGGTGTGGAGAAAAGGGAACCCTCTTGTGCTGTTAGTAGGAATGTAAATTGATACAGCCACTATGGAGAATAGTATGGAGGTTCCTTAAAAGACTAAAAATAGAACTACCATACGACCCAGCAATTCCACTACTGGGAAGATACCCTGAGAAAACCATAATCAAAAAGACGCATGTACCCCAATGTTCATTGCAGCACTATTTGCAATAGCCAGGTCATGGAAGCAACCTAAATGCCCATCTACAGACAAATGGATAAAGATGTGGTACATATATACAATGAAATATTTCTCAGCCATGAAAGGAATGAAATTGGGTCATTTTTAGATATGTGGATGAACCTAGAGTCTGTTATACAGAGTGAAGTAAGCCAGAAAGAGAAAGACAAATATCGTATATTAATGCATGTACGTGGAATCTAGAAAAATTGTACAGATGAATCTAGTTCCAGGGCAGGAATAGGGATGTAGATGTAGAGAACTGACGTGTGGACACAGGGTGGTGGAAGGGGAGGGTTGGATGAATTGCGAGATTAGGTTTGACATAAATAAACTACCATGTGTTAAATAGATAGCTAGTGGGAACCTGAAGTATAGCACAGAGAGCTCACGTCAGTGCTCTGTGATGACCTAGATGGGTGGGATGTGGTGGGGGATGGGAGGTGGGAGGGAGGTCCAAGAGGGAGAGGATATATGTATGCATATTCACTTTGTTATACAGCAGAAACTAACACACCATTATAAAGCAATTATACCCCAATAAAGATGTTTAAAAAATAATAATAAACGTGGAAGAAAAGGTATAATAAAAAACAAAGAAAAGAAAAAACTACATTCCCAACTCCTACAAAAAGATTTCCCCAAGTCTAAAAGCTGGTATGTTTAGTGTGATTTCCTATAGGTTTTATTCATACATTTTGGCACTTAACTATATAATATTTGAAAATAATCTTATCATAAAATATTTGTTACCCAGTGAGAGTTTAAGCTACATAAGAGAAGAGACCATTATGGTCTCCCAATAGACATCAATGAATGTTGGTTGAAATTATATTAAGTCAAATGGTGAATTTGTGTCCCATCCAGCATCCAGAACATTTTTTTTTTGGCACAAACTTCATTTCTAGTGAAAATATTAGAAATTAAACTGGAACTCAAACTAGGAGCAGAGTGTACAGGAACAAAGATGAACAACTCTCAGAAATCTGAAAATCTCTCTCTCCCTGTCAGGTTTGGGTAAGGGTTTTTTATGTTGGCACTGATAACTCTCATGATCACACCCGTGATCCCTTTCCTATTTGTACACTCTTCAAAGAGGTTAAAGTTTTAAGTAAATTGCAAAGGAAAAATGTCAATGTATGTTAAAAAAAATGAGGTAGCATTTCACAAAGAAACTATTTTTGTCTTTGGCAAAATTCCCCTAATAACAAACAACTACAAACACAAGAAGTGTTACCACTTTTCATTTACATTTGGACATTCTGTTTCTCAAGGTGTTAACTCTCCCAGAAGTACCTTTGAATGGGTCCTCTGTCACCAGTGCAAATTGTATCCAAATCTGAGGACCAAACAATATGTTTTCTCTCATTGAAGTTTATAGTCTTTAATTTCAAACAAATTTAGTTCTCTAAAATTAGTGCCTCAAGACAGACACTTTCCCCACTACCAGTGGAAAATAAAATGAGCTGAAAACATCAATTTCAGTTTTAAAATAAGAAGCATAGTCTGTGTTTGAATACAGATGTTGAAACTCCAAACACACAAATACTTTCTCTTAGCTAAGCCTTTATTTTTCCTAAGTAGGACGACTGTGTTAGCAGTTTGTTTATAAGAAAAAAAATCGGAATGTAGAAACACCTAAGGAATGTGGGCTAAATCTGACAGCATGAGTGCTCATAAAGGAACAATTACAAAATTTAATAGATGTTGCCATCTCGCATAAGAAATGAAAGTCATTTCCCAGGTTCTTTTCAATTACAGTATCCTTGATGCTATCAACATAGGTATGGGGAGCCTGCAAGTATCTTATAGTTGCAGTAAACCCACTGCGGGAAGACCAAAGCATGATTTTATAGGACATTCCTGTCACAAGAAGTGAGCAGGGAAAAAAATTAAAATGCTTTTGTTTAATGATCACAGGCTAAAAAAAAAAAAAAAAAAATTAAGTATGAGTTTTATGTCCTTACCCTGAGGTTGAACTCAGCCTGGTATGCTAAGTGGAAATTACGGTATCATTAAGAACCCAAAATCACAAAATCAAGATGAGATCAGAACTGGTCACTAGGGTGCAGGCACATCTTTATTGATTACTCATTATGTATCCTGATCTATGCTTATTACTCTACATAAGTTATGACTGCCTAGTGATTAATTTTCAGCAAAATTCAAAAGTCAACAAAGTCAAAATGTTGAAACAATGAGGCCAGCAATTCTTTGCTCTGTAACCACAGGAGAGTAACCTAAAGAATAAAATAGGAATTCCATCCGTCACTATGCTTGTGCCCATGTAACAAGAAAGAAGCCTGGTAGAGGAGCAGTTCTATCCTTGGAAAATAAGAGTAAATATAGACATCAGTGGAAATGCAGGGTTACTAATTATTACAAATGTCCTTAAAATGTCACCCATCAATCATCTTACTCCCATTTAGGGATTTTAAGCTTGTTTAGGCTGTTTCTCCAAGTACAGGTACAGTGCAAGACTTTACCTATTACTAACCTTCTAGGTGTCCCTTAAAAGAGACATCTAAGGGAGAATTGTTCACACCGCCCACTCTTCCTCAATAGTTTGCATGAGACAGGCACACAGAAACATCCTTGCTGCAATGGTGTCTGCCATTCCTGTTGTTCAGCTAACAGGTAATGTGAAGCATAGGTAGCAAAGTGCTCTCATACATCTATTTGAGGAATCATTGAGCTGAGACATGGTACAGGGCTGAGAGTTTCATGCCTGAGTGAAGCTGGGTGGCCTGGGAGACTACACTCCCATGTGCCCTCAGGACACTTAAGTTCTCTCACAGTGATCCTTCTCTAGGTCAAAACACCCAACTCTTTCTGGGAAATAAAATTAGTTCCCAGACCTCCAAAGTGCCTTTGTTTGCTCTTCTCTCCCTGATCCACCCTGTAGTTGCTCTCACAAAAATTTATTATTCTTTCACAGCCCACTCTTCCTCAATGTCCAACAAATATCCCAAATCTTATTTGCTTCAAATAGTATTTCTCTTTTTCACTTTCAAATTAAACATGACTGCACATTAAAGAGCAGGGAGGAAATTTGTCTTCAAATATTCCCAGGAGATAAAATGAAGTATTTATGGTTCATCTTTCAAGCACATCATAGAACACAAAGTGGAACTAAATAGTTGTTTTCCTGTTAAAACAGGTTGTCCGTTTATAACCTGTCACACTAAAAATAACAGCTTCAATAACTTGTAGGTTCTTGGATATATTATCTCTAATTCTGAAAATAACGGTGAAGCTGCAGTGTGGATATTATTAGGTACAGCCCAGAGATTAGGAAACCGAGGCTTGGTGAAGTTAACAGCTCTAAGTCTCAGAGTGAGAAATGCAACCAATTTTACACAATCAGTAGGTTCTAGATCTCATGTTCTTTTCACGAAACTTACCCTTTTTAGAGTACAAGAAAGAACGGGAAGGAGCTCAAATCATATATGAAGTCATATAACTTCAAAAATGCTAAGGTTTTAGTGGCAGAAATAGAGGCAGTCCTAAAAGTAAGAGTAGAGAGTAATTTTTTGGAGTAATGGTGGTAAAATCTTGTACGATTCTCATCAAATACTGAGAAAATGTGGTGATATGCAAAATGTCTCCAAGAAACCATTAAGCACTGCAGAAGAAGCCAAACTCAATCAGAGCCAGCAGAGCTGGAGTTTCTAACAGCTTCTATGCAAAAATTGACAGTTCATAGAGACATACTTACACATATGCAAATATCATTTCATGCAGTTGTGATGATTTACCCAGTTACTTTTTATATTATGTTTTCTTCTTAAACATATTTTGTAGTTTTTCTCAAGTTAAAGTTTATAATACTACAGCTTGAATATGATATAATCATAAGAATACTAACCTATTGAACTACACAGAGAATGAGTGCTAAGTTGATTGTCGTCAAGACAATGTTAACACTATTAGCTCACAAGTTGGGATGATTACTCAAAAGACATAAAACTGGAATCATCCAGCTCTCCAGAAAAATGATCCTCACCAGATTAGTAATGTCTGGAGCAAGTTGTCCTTAAGCAGAAGCAGTCAGCCTCTGATTTGAGGGAATCAATGGAATAATAAGTATTTAAAATTTAAACTAAATTCTCAAGTCCAGTTCTCACCTCATTATTATTCTTTTAACATTAGTTTGGACGCCATTTCATTGATTTAATTGGTCATTTTCAGAGAGACAAGAATAGTCTTTATCAAATAAGAGTTAATATGATGCCTGATGAGATTATCTCCACAGTGACCTCAAGAAGATTGTTTCCTAAATCAGTCATTAAAATTAACATGTTCATCACTCCAAAGATACAAAACAATTGCTTGCAACTAAAACTTTACATATTAAAGGAGTGATTTGATGTTTAATTTGAATACTGGAGTGTTATTCTCACTATCATGTATTATTTGAGAATGTTGGGTAAGAAGCCAAAAATAACACTTTCCTGAGAAGTTCATACATACTCTCAATTTTCTCAGAAGATCTTTGTAAAAGCAAGAGATGGACAATGATAGAATTATTATTTATTCACACAGTAGTCATCTGAATATCTCCTCATGTTTCTGAAACGTGGAGAATGGCTCACAGAAAGAAATATATGTGTAGTCATTTTCCTATTTCCCTCCATTCAACCAAATTATTATTACTACTCTTTTTAAATCAGATTGCTCTTATTCTACCAGTACACAGAGAGACACGTCTTACAGCAAGGTACAGTTTGGTAGCATTCTAGAATCATAGGGTTTTAACACTCTAGTGACCAGGAAGAGTAATCAGTCACCATTGTTAACTTTTGCATATGGGAAGGTTGTTAAATAAAAAATGTGTTATCCTTAAAAAATATGTACCAGTTATGTTATTCAATAGATGAATGCTGTCAATAAATATATTTAATGAAGTCTAGTTGATACATATACATAGCTTTCTCTCTCTCTCTCTCTTTCTCACACGCACACACACACACATACACACACACACACGTGTATTCAAAGTGGGAAAACAAAAAGTCATGCTAGCAGAGTAGAATGATATCTCTGGGGAAAAACTTATAAGGCAAAAAGATTTTTGACAATTTTTCCCTTTGGGAAACATACACACACACACACACACACACACACACACACACATATATATATATATATATATATATATATATATATGCCATCATTTATGTTCTTACTCTTCAAAAAAATTACCAATGCACATTGTTTCCAGGACAAAGGTTCATTTAATCTTCACTATTGTTGCTTATTTAATTAAGGGCTTGGAAGCTTAAGGTGAGATGAAATATTACATTAACCTAAGTAAAAACTGTATCTCAAAGTTATGGCTATTAATGAACACCACCCTCCTTCAGAGAGTTATTAAACTTAAGTGTAAAGCAGTCATATATATTTTTAATTCAGATATAAAATTTGAGACAGCATCAGGAAATGTGTTGTTAGTCAGCAACATATGAACGTAGAATATCTACATAGTACACCCGGACCTTTATTTTGGGGAGTATTTGAGACTCCCAAGTGAACTGGCATTCTCTGCTTATTGGAGGCTGTTCTGGTTTCTGTTTACATGTTACGTTTTTCACTCCTTAATCTGGCATTACATATCGCTAAGGATTCAGACAAGTCAAATTGAAAATCACTCTGAGTTCAGAGCAGTTGTTGAAGTTTGTAATATAATTCCTGATCTATTTCAACTGATTTACATCTATATATGTAGAGGACTTCACTGAAAACTAGTTCCATAGGCATTGACCCAGGTTTTCAGTCTCTACTTCTGAAGCTCATGAAGAATATTTCCTATTTTCATTAGAGAGGAGACCCCTTCCTGTGAAACGATTGGAAGTTTAGTGTGTTCCTTTTTAAGACAAAAGCAGTTTCCAGTTCTTTTCTTGGTAGGAGTGAGAGAAAAGAAACACATGAGCTCAATAATCTTGTAGGGCAATGTTCATGTAGTAGGCAGAAAAATTGTCCTCCAAAGGATATACAAGTCAAATGCCTGGGACTAGTGAAAGTTATTTGGAAAAAGGATCTTTTCAGATCTAATTAAGCTAAGGATTTTGAGACAAGATCATCCTGGATTACCAGTAAATCCAAGGACAAGTGTCCTTATAAGAAGCACGCAAAGGAGATTTGACAGAAGAGGAGGAGGCAGTGTGGCCATGGAAGCAGAGGCTGGAGTCATGAAGCTGACAGACAACAGAAGATGGGAGAATGGAATCTAACCTGGAGCTTCTGGAAGGAGCAGAGCCCTGCTGACGTCTAGAGTTCAGGTTTCTGGCCTCCAGACCTGGCAGAGAATAAATTTCTGTTTTAAGTTATCCAGTTTGTGGCAATCTTTTATATCAGCCTCAAGAAACCAATACAGCTGGCAAACAAGTTTACAACTGAAATCATAAAATGATGATTAATAAAACTGGGAGAGCAGGGAAGAATATAATATGTGAGGGAAACAGACATAATCAATTACTATGCTGTGTTGTGAGGGAGTAAGGAAATGAATGCTAAATGAATAAGGAGATGCGTGTTGTGTGTGTGTGTGTGTGTGTGTGTGTGTGTAAGAATGTTCTGCTTAGGAATGACATTCAAGCAGGGGCAAATTGGGGTGGAGGGGCAGTGGCCTAAGAGATAATGTCACTGTAATTTAGCCGGCAGCTATTAGGAGGTAAAACAAATGGGCTGTACAAATGACATTATATCTGGAGATGAGCTTCTCTCTGAGGGACAGGGTACTGGTATTGGAAGATTATGAGTTCTTGAATTCAGCCACTCATGAAATTTATCTGTGTATTATTTTCAACAATACCCAGGGACCATGGACAAATAATTCCAGGACTTCACAACTTTCAGTAAACGAACCAAAATTTTACTTTCTATTCACCAATTAGCACTTTCCATAGGGACCAACATATGACAGAAGTTCTGCTCTTCCATTTGTCATTATCCTTAGGGACACTTCTTTCCAATCTGAATCAGTCACTTAGCATGTACTGTTAACTTTAAGAGTCTAAGACCAAATAACAGAATAAAAAGTCAGGGGCTATAAGCTGTGCTGTAAATGCCCAAATACCTTTTCTAAACATTATTTTCTCACTTTTAAAATAGGGTGATTGGGGACAGCTAACATTAAAACAAACAAGAAATTTGCCAAAATAATATAAGATTCCATTTTATCAATTCTAAAATAAGCTAGAAATACATGCAATATACTTAAAATGTGTTGACAAATCATTTTACTGTTAAATGAGTAGTATCCAAGGGTCCAAAATTCAAAGAAACAGTGAAGTTTCAAATACAGGCATTATCCTTTTCAGATATCCAACTCATGCAAGGACAATGACAGCTACTGTCTCTCCCACTAGCCAGATATCAGACCAGCTTTTGTGTCTGCCTCAGTTAAAGGAAGAGGAAATTGAGAGCAAATGTTAAAAGTTATATGATTAAAGGTCATTTTATACAAGGTTTTGGAGGAAGGATTTGTCCTCATGGCACAGGAACTGGTTGACCAAAATTAGACAATAATTTTTTATTGAATCCCTGTGGATGAGTTCAACCACATTTAATAGTATAAGTATACCAGGCACTAAGCTATGCATATTAGCATTTAGCATACGTGCCATGTAAAAGGACAATAGTCACATCACAGACTTGGGATTGTTATTAGTGTTTAACAGGCTATAGATATCAACACATATGATAAAAAAAATGAGAGCCAACTTTGGAAACTGGCCAGAAAAAAAAAGAAAGATGGAATTCCTCCTCATTTTCATTGAAAAGTTGAGGTTTGTTTTAACATGCTGAATAAAGAGATAGTCTACATTTTTTTTTAGCTATTTAAATGTCCAGATCTTTTCATTCTGATGAATTATAAGAAACCTGGAATTTAAGGGCATTTCCTCGTATTTTGTCAGGAATAAAAATGTTTCTTCACAGTGAAGGTTTTCTGGATGAAAATGTTTCATGACACATAGAATGAATTAAAAAATCAAAGTGCATGACACCTTCTTGGGTGGCCAGATGAACAGAGATTTATGCTTTCATTGGAATGTGGCACATGTTCTAAGGTACGGTGTGATAGTAATTTATTGTGTGATGCATTAAAATAGTGTTTAACAAGGCTTCCCTGGTGGCGCAGTGGTTGAGAGTCCGCCTGCCGATGCAGGGGACATGGGTTCGTGCCCCGGTCCGGGAAGATCCCTAGCGGAGCGGCTAGGCCCGTGAGCCATGGCTGCTGGACCTGCACGTCCGGAGCCTGTGCTCCACAACGGGAGAGGCCACAACAGTGAGAGGCCCACGTACGGCAAAAAAAAAAAATATATATATATATATAGTGTTTGGCAAATTAAACATTCTACAGTAAAATGTTGCACGTGAGTGAAAAGGGGGATGGAAAAATAGAAATGAGATATATTTCCAGATCTCTGTTAAAAAACAGAATAGATAACAAAAATAACAAAACTTTTCACATAATTATAAAGATGCCATTTGAGAAACTCAAAACTTGTACTGAGGAGAATTTACATTTTAATATATCAGACAATTTTCTGTGAAAGCAAATTCTTACTTGTTAAAATACTAACAAATGTTTAATCTGTAAAATTGTATTTAAAGTCTTATCTTAGAACATTTTTATGAACATTTCAAATATATATGTTAGTGTCCTAACTCAGTAAGAATTAAGGATTCTTTGAAATTTCTCTGTGTGTTTTCAGCAGAATAAAATGTCCTCAACTACTTTAAAATGTATGAAACACCTAAATGCATATGCCTTTAACCATATCCCCTGAAATCTCATGGCCATAATTGGAATTTAGTCACTAATGTACCAACATATCTGCATATTCCAGGGAAATGCAGATTGTTTTGTTGTTTTTTTTAAAAAAAGCATAAAATAAGTATACTTGAAAGAAATGTTTTAAGAAGTGAAAAGTGTATCTGACAAGGTAAGCTAGAATTGAAAAGGGAGTGTCTTGAGCCAAAGGTTGTGGCTGTCTTGGGTTCAGTGCACAGATGCATTAGATTCCCCTCGAATTCAGTATTTCCACTGACTTCTTTCCCAACCCCCCACACAGAGACCCTATCTACTTTGAGAAAAACGGGAGATTCAGAGTCCAACAGGAGAAGATTAAATAAAGCATTGCAATCAAGAGCAACTGTCTGAAGGCATCTGAGGTCACAGATAAGTCGCTGCCACCATCTGTGATGCCTTAGTGGAGCCTAAAACATCAGCAATAGCTGTAGTAATTAATAACAGCAATTATATGCTGGTGGAGCAGACGCTGGTGGGTCCCAAAGAAACAGAAGTGCAGAGGAGCTGCAGACAGTTGCTAAGAAAAGAGAAGCAGCGAGGACTAGGATGTGATCACTTGGGGTGAGGTTGAAGGATACTCATATTTTACATGCTCTGAATTTGTCGTAAGTCTGATTCATTATTTTTCCTTTATCTGCAAACAATATATCCCATTTTTCAAAATTGTGTTGAAACCAAATCAATGAAAACCTAAATGAGGACAATCTGAATTTATAGACCAAGTAAGTGATTCATAAATATGTTCTTAAAATATGTATTGCATTGGGGGCTTCCCTGGTGGTGCAGCGGTTGAGAATCTGCCTGCTAACACGGGACTTGGGTTCAAGCCCTGGTCTGGGAAGATCCCACATGCCGCGGAGCAACTAGGCCCGTGAGCCACAACTACTGAGCCTGCGCATCTGGAGCCTGTGCTCCGCAACAAGAGAGGCCGCGATAGTGAGAGGCCTGCGCACCACGATGAAGAGTGGCCCCTGCTTGCCACAACTAGAGAAAGCCCTCACACAGAAACGAAGACCCAGCACAGCAAAAATAAATAAATTAATTAATAAACTCCTACCCCCAACATCTAAAAAAATATATACATATATGTATTGCATCAATTATATACAAGGCATAATTCTAGGTGTTGTGAGAAATTCAAAGATAACAAATAAAAACCAACACTTATTAAACACCTATTTTGTTCCAAATCCTCTTTTTCTCTTTTCTCTTTTTGTTTTTTTTGTTTGTTTGTTTGGTGGTAGTGTTGGTGATAGCATATATGAATAAGTGAAGACATGGAGAAAGAGAAAAGCACTGCTCAGAGATGCAAATTTCCGGCCCATTGCTCTGATACCACAGGAAGCTATTTCTTTGACTAGATACCACACATATACATATCAAAATATATCACTAATCCCTTTTATAAAGAAAAGTATATTTTAAACTGTAAACATAAGGGTAATTATACAATAACTAAGATTTACTTAAAGCATTTTTAAATATCCTCTGGTGAAATAAATATCATATTAATGGTAACAAAATATGCTGTATTCACATCTATGAGGAAGATAGGAAAGAATGTATACAAACTATGGACACGAGCCAGGGAGAAAGGAATTAAAAGAAAGAGGTGGGGTTTGGTAGAGTCAGTCATAAATATGGAACCTCAGTTCACTTGAACTACACTAATTAACCAATTTTACTGCTCCCTTGTCTTTAATATATAACATATATATGACATTAAAATTAATCACAATGACAATAAATCTTTCAAACTATGTTTTGATTTTCTATTGCTGTGTGGCAAATTACCACAAACTTAGCTTAAAACAACACCCATCCATTAACTCACAACTCTGTAGGTCATTTTAAGTGAGCCCACTTGGGCCAGACTGGCTTCTTATCTAGAAATTCTGGAAGGAATCTGCTTCCAAGTCAATTCAAGTTTTTGACAGAATTAAGTTCCTTGCAGTGGTTGGACTGAGATCTCTGTTCCTGGCTGGATGTCAGGGGCCTCTCTCTTCCTAAAGGCCACTTGCATTTCTTCTCATGTGACTACATCCACCTCTAACAAGCAAAGTGTGTTGAGTCCTTCTCATACTTCATATCTCTCTGATATTTGCTTCTGCCCTCAGCCAAAGAAAGCTCTCTGTTTATGAGGGTTTACGTGATTACATCGGGCCTGCATGAGTAATCCAGAACAATCTCCTTACTTTAAGGTAAATCATGCCATATAACATGACAACCATGAGCACGATATGATATCTCAGGTTCTAAGGATTAGAGCTGGATACCTTTGGAGGGACATTTAAAAATGTCTGCTTACCACAGTTACAAAATTGCATTCCAAGAAGTACAGAACACAGTGACCAAGCAATACTGATTTATTCTTCCCTACCTTAAAAAAAAAAAAAAAAAGGAAAGAAAAGAACTTCACTCACGGTAGTAGCATACAGAAGCTATCCATCTAACATTTGCTTTCTCCAGAAATGAAGAATGAAGATGTAATCGTGATTGTCTGGCACTGAAGCATCTTCTGGCCTCCTCCCTCGGAACATTACTAAGATCAATGACTCCTTCCTTTATGTCTTCCACATTCAAATTCATAATCCTTCTAAAATTTCCAAGATTTCTAATACATTGCTTGGATACATGAATTTAAACTTCCATATTTAATGGGCTTAAGAGATCAATCTAGTGATGTTTTGTGATCATGAAGGGCTTTTTTACCCTGTAATTACAGTTCTTTACTAAAATTAGAAGGTTTTTAAATTGAGCTCATTAACTCTCAGCCCAATCCCTTTGTCTGTACCTTTCAAAATGAGGTCTTCACACCCCTAGGAAATAACTTTTAAAAGAGACAGAAATATGACCATGTAAACTCATGTTTTTAAAAGAGAAAGTTTGCTGAATGGGCTCTTTAAAAACATGTTTTCAAACATTCTTCAAGTGTTTTTATCTACTACTTAGAAAAATGCCTTGGAGAAGACAACATCATAAAACACAAAATTTATCTTCTCTTCTACTTTATAAGTCATTAATCCAACATATGCTCAAAGAAGTACCAAAAAACTTCTAGTATTCAGCATTTCAGGTCATTTAATAGAAACATATCCAGCCCACATACACACAAAATTGCATGTTTGTGTGTGTGTGTGTAGTATATGTATATATATTGTATTTATCATAACATTCTCTAATTCATAATTTTACATTTTCATAATTATCTGAAGAAGCAACCACTCAGAAATATTTAGGCAACTTATTATAGGTTCCCAAATGATACTTAATTTTTTCAGACTGTGTATATTTTAAAAATTCATTGTATTTGTGAACACATGGCAATAAATATGGTAAAGGACATAAAAGTGCCTTTTAAATGGCATAAAAGGACATTAAAGTGCCAATTTAAAATAGATTATTAATCAAAATGACATGATATGTTGTTGAAATAATTATATATCATTAAAAAATAATTTCCTACAAAATAAAAATATTACCTATAATTCCAATTTCACAACAGTTTTTGCACTTTACATTTAATTTATTTGTACTTGCATACATACTTATAAATTCTTTTCAAATATTATTCAAATAACATATCAATAAACACTACTCGTGTTTCATCATAATTTCCAAAGATTACATAGTTTTCATTAGTTCACTAAACCATGTCTTTTTCATTAGACATTTAAGTAATTTCCAGTTTGGGTGCATTTTTCTGTGTTTCTCTGGTCCAGCACAATTATTATATCATAGCAAATTGAAAGAATTTCCTATAGGTATCATTGCAAAATACCTGCTTGAAATTAATATTTTCTATATTTCATATTTTTCTTTTCTATCTTTTTGGTTCTTTTCCTGCTTTTCTCTGCTTCATTATCGGCCCAGCTGATTCCAGTGAAGGCTTCTCGCTTCCAGAACGCTGAAGCACACACAATCACCTGGACAGTGTTTCTCAAAGAGCAGTCTGTCACCAGCTGGCTCAGCATATTCAGGGGCTTGCTGACATAGAAGATACCCTGGCCCCACCCCTGGTTATTCCATCAGAATCTCTATGCTGTGGGTGAGGATTACAAATCCCTGGGATCTTTATTTTAAAATATTTTTTCAAGGTTCCTCCCCTTGGAAAAGTATTTTTATTTTTTCATTTTGCTTCCTCTATCCACTCTAATTTACTGATACAGTTTCTTTAGGAATTGTTAATTTAAAAAAACAATCTAATGAAACATCATTATTCACTGCAGAGTACATTTTCTAAAATGATCTTCTATAAAATCTCCATTTATATTTAGAACTATTATTTAAAAAATCATTACAGTAAAACCCATCTACATTATCCCTCTAATGCTGAGTTTGCTTGATAATTTTCTCTTTTTTTAAGTGCAAAACTGACTCTCAAGGGGGCTTTTCCCAATGTTTCAACATCTGCTCTAGCTGAATCTGGAATAGCATTTGACATTCATTTGGTGTCAGATTTATTAAATTGTTCTATCTTCCAGAGCAGCATTACAATCCAGTTTTTTGTTTGTTTCTAAAAACCTACTTCTAAAGAATACAAGACACTTTTAGTTTGTCTTAATGGGGCAATAGCCAATAAACAGTTGACTTAATACAGATTCCCACTCAACATAGATCCTAAAGGCTGGAGCTAAAGTTGCACAGAGTATGAATTCAGGATGCTTCCAGAATCTTACTCAAGAACTCAAAGTTACTTCTTAATACTTCTAGCATCACAATTATAACAATAAAAAATAATAGTAATGCAAATACAAGTTTTGCAAATCACTATTCTAATCGTTTTAAAAATATTAACTCAGTTAAAACAATCGTATGATAAATACTATTAACCTCAAATCCCGATTATACAGATGATGATGGTGAAGCATAGAGAGGTTAAATCAATTGCTCAAGGTCCCAGAGCTAGTAAGAGGCATGGTCAAGATTTGATTTCTGCAGTAAGATTCTAATCAATACTCTTAACCATTAAGATGTGCAGCAACAGGGTTCTGTTGGTGATTATAATCTTTCTTTAACCAATACTTTTCCCTAAATATGACATGGATTTTCCCCTAAATGTTATAACTTCTTTATTAAGTATTCCATCTCATTCCAAAAGCTAGTTGAGTTTTGAAATTTAAGTAGATAACAAGTAACAGTTGCATTCTGTTATCTTTGTCATTGTAGCCAATAATTAAACAGATATTTAATTTTTATTTTTGTTTTGAATTTCATATATCATTGTATAACCCTGAAGAATAAGGACTATGAGTTATACCATTTTAATCTCTCGCAAGTGGCAAGGCCAGTGTTTTGTTCATAGTAAGTGTTAAGAAAATAATGTGACTCAGGTAATGGTTATTAATTTTATTGAAATTCAGAAATTTAAAGAAAATAACCTTGAAAGTACATCTTGTAATGTTGGTCAAATGACTTAAAATATACTTTTGTGAACTCATTTGAATTGAATTATATTGACTTATATTGAACTATATATGTCAAATAAATTTGTACATGTTTAAATATTTACCACAAAGAAAACATTTGTACTATTGTTGTTGTAAAACACTTACTACATAAATTCAATTAAAATTTTGTGAAAAGAGTTTTCTTTGTACAGAAAAAGGAATCCATGTTTACTATAAAAAGTTGTACGGAACATAAAGGTATAAACAAGCAAAGGAGAAATTATCCATAAAACAGAGATTTAAATTTAAATATCTTCAAAACATTGGAATACTCATTTAAATTCATAACAAACTTATGGTTAACAAAGGGAAAAGCGGGGGGTGGGGGAAGGGATAAATTGGGAGACTGGGATTGTCAAATACACACTACTATATATAAAATAGATAACTAATAAGGACCTACTGTATGGCACAGGGAACTCTTCTCAGTACTCTGTAATGACCTATATGGGAAAAGAATCTAAAAAAGAGTGGATATACGTATATGTACAACTGATACACTTTGCTATACAGCAGAAACTAATACAACATTGTAAACCAACTATCCTCTAATAAAAATTTTAAAAAATTTTTAAAAATTCATATTCTAGAAGTGTGTGCTATTTATTTTTTTTTACTTCTGTGGATAATCTAAAGCTTTGCCTCATTTTTCTAAAGAAATGTGGCTTGTAAAATTTTGTTTTTCAGAATTCTCTGAGTTTTTTAATATTTTAAGTCTTTTCTGTCATTGTGTACCAATTATTCTTGGGTTTATAAAGAGTACGTATGCTCTGTTGAGAGCAGCAAAGTGAAATAGAAATATGCTAATTATTCATTCATGTTATGTTATTTGAACTACTTGAAAAGGAAAAGAAAAAAAACTATTCAATTCATAATAGTAACCAAAATATAGACTATTTATATGTACACCTAACAAGAATGAATATAACAATATATAACACACAATATATTGTAAATATAACATTTATTGTATATGTGTAGTATATATATGTACTAAATAGTTAACATATAACATAGTAAGTATAATATATTAAGATATAACCAAATTTTTCTAAAAGCAAAATTTTGAGTAAATGAGAAGACTAAAAATAATAGATGTCATTGTCTTCAAACTAATTTATACTGTTTATGTAATCTCAGGGTTTCATTTGTTTGTTTTTTCTTAATTTGACAGAATCATATCCAAAATATCTCTTGGGATATGAGAAGGTGATAATTGCAGAGAAAATTCTGAATAGAAGAAGAGTAATAGAGAATTGGAAGTAAAATTTATTTTAAAGGTATCATAATTAAACTATGTTATTGCAACAAGAATAGAAGATATATCAAAAGAAGATAATGTAAGCCCCAAACATATACACACTGCTATATTTAAAACAGTTAACCAACAAGGACCTACTGTATAGTGTAGGAAACTCTGCTCAATAATCTGTTATAACCTAAATGGGAAAATAATTTGAAAAAGAATAGATACAACTATATGTATAACTGAATCACTTTGCTGTACACCTGAAACACAACACTGTTAATCAACTATACTCGAATATAAAATAAAATAAAAAAAGAAAAGAAAAATTTTTAAATGTATGACAGATTCTACTAAGAAATCTATTAAATTCTATTAAAATCCAATTAAAATTTCTAATAAAAAGAAGATAATGTAACATCAAGATACATTCTAGTCCATAGAAAAATTTATTATGTGAATAAAAAATGACATTAAAAATCAGTATTTTATTTTCAAGCCACCATTACTGATATATATATATATATATATATATATATATATATATATATATATATATGAAACTAATTTTATTTTCTCATTTTTATATTCTTCAACCTCTAACTATATTCTTTTTCTTTTACCTTTTTCTTCCCAGAATTTAATTGCATTTTCTTTATGCCTATTATATGATCATTATTTAATAACTGCATTGGCCTTTAACACAATTGAATATTTACAGTTATTTTAACATCCATTTTGTCCTTTATTTTGATGTTTGAATTTTTGATCTGGTAAATCTGAGAGAATTTTAGTAAAGTCACAAATACATGTTCACGTATCTCTGTTCCATGCTGTTCAGCACAAAATGTTTCATAACATGCAAGTCTTTGTTGTGAACTGTGTTTACAACAATGCAAATCCCTGAATTCTGTGCAGGTTGTTTTTAGTTTTGCTTGTTTGTTTGATTACTATTTACTTGAATATGAAGTTTAAGTGACCTTGTGTGATACATGGTCACAGGCATTCAGGAAAATATGAAATAAGATTTTCTAAATTTTGTCAATTTTGTATGAAAGCAGGAGATACGCTCTCTCTGTTCTCCTGTGTACACATCCAGCCCCTCTCCGTCTCTCGCACAGCAGGGCAGCCTGGCAGTGGGCAGGACAGCTTGCTCAGACTACAATTTAGATAGTTTGCCCAAGATCTCTGAAGGTCATTTTATTTTAGATCTTCCCTTTTTGCACATTTTTGCCTTAGACCCGAAGAGTGCTTTTGGTGAGGGAGGAAATGTATTTTGAATGTTAACTAAGTAAGAATTTAGTTGTGATATTTTTATTCTCCAGTTGGGTTGATTTCCTTTTGGGTTAAAGTAGAAATTCTGACATACTCATGGAACTTATTTCACTCTGTCCCACAGAAGGAACTAATTATATATGTCATTATAATGGAGATGTTTGAACATATATTTCCCACACTGTTCTATGATTTCTGCTCTATATAGTTGCTTGTCATTTCCTTTGTTTATAATGGTGAACATGTTGCATTAAGTGATAAATTGGGAAAGGCTATACTAGAATTTGATAACCAGATGACATTTTGAAAATAAATACTTAAGATTTTTCATCTAATTACCAACATTAAAAATGAAACTGACTGCCTTTACCATTATATATGTAATATAAGTATAGTTATAGATATAAAATATATTTCAGTATAAGAGTAAATTGTAATTTAATTACTTTCCTCCATCTTTCCTCTTTGTCACATTTTCAGAATAATAAAAAATTTAATTTAGAAAATTTTAACCAAATGCTTATCATTATTGTAATTTCAAATCGATACATCTGCCTCAATATTCTTGATATTTGTGGTATTACCTCTGTGGTTAATTAGGTTCATGGCTCATTACTAGTCCTCTTACTTTGACTTCCCCAGTCTTGGAAGAGACATATGCTATGAGTAAGGATGTTTAAGTCAGACAGTTACAGGCTGGCATTATATGTTCTCTGATTATTAGTCATGTGACCTTCACTTGCTGAGATTAAATTCCTTTATGTATAAAATGAGATTAAAAATAACTGCCTCTTAGGGATTTAAAAATTATATTAGATAATGTATCTAAAACATTCATCATATGCCTGGCACATAATAAATATCATTTAACAAATGCAGCTATTATAATTATTCTTTATTTATATTCAACTTTCTTTGATTAGATTAATATTTAAGTACTTCATCCTGTGTCTTTTGCAGTAGTTTCTAAGACAAAGAGTGTCCAAAAATGTTTTCACTATTCCATTTTCCAATGAGTGATAACTCTTGATACAGTTACTGATTTTCTATTGCTGCCATCATAAATTATCACAGATTTAGGGGTTTAAAACAGCACAAATTTATTATCTTCCGTTTCTGTAGGTTAGAAGTTTGACACATGTCTTAGTAGGCTAAGTGTCTATAGGGCCAAGTTCCTTTCTGAAGGCTGTAGTGGAGAATATTTTCTTGCACTTTCCCATTTCTAAAGGCTGCCACATTCTTTGACTTGCAGCCCTTTCCCTCATAGTTAATGCTAGCCATGACCTTCTTCCATTGTCACATCTCCGACCGTAGCCTAGAAAAGTTCTCAGCTTTTAAGAACTCATGTGATTATACTGGGCCAGGATAATCTCCCCTTAAAATCCATAATCTCAATCACATCTGGAAAGTCCCCTTTGTCATATAGAGTAACATATTCACAGATTCCAGGGTTTAGAATATGGACACCATTGGGCCACTATTTTTTTGTTTCCCTAAATAGTATTATTTCCTCACAATATTTTCTCCTCATAATTCCACAACAGTATCTTTCATATCATACCTATTCTTATAGAGCAGATGACTGAGTCTAGTCAGATTTTTGGTTATTCGCAGTTATATATTTGTTGTTGATGATTATGATGCTTTCTTTTTTATTGAGTTTGTGTAGAAATGCTTGGTTCTCCTAGACATTTAGAACATTTTAAAACATGATCGTGTATACCTTATTTGTATTCTTTCCTTTCTAATTCTTCATATATAAATTGAATTCCCTGCAGCTGTGAAACTGCTCCCTCCTTTCTGTAAATATTTTTATTTTTACATCCTTTTCCTACAATACACATTAGCTTGAATATTTCACCTTTGTTTTCTCCATCACTAACATAATATTCTTGGGAAAACAGAGCTAGTGAAGGGCATGTGTAAGTCCTGGAAATTTACACAGAGTTGTTTGTACACAAACAATTCCAGAAAAAACCTGGAGTGTAGTTTGAAGGAGGGTACACAGGCTTTGAGTGAGCATATTCTCTCAGCTCCACAAACTCCATATTACTTGGAAAGGGTTGACCAGAGGTGGGACACACTAGGGGCCTCTACAGTGTGATACCTACCTTAAGGGACCACTACTTTCTAGGTCAAAGCAAGGAGGTGTATTTTTTCAAGCAATGAGAGTATAAATGATGTTTGGATCCAGAAGAATACAAAGATAACTGAATACTTGGGATAACTGTTTGGTTTTCCCTTTCATTGGATACTCAGTCTTCAGTATCAGGAACAAATCAATTATGTCATCATGGGAATAAGATTGCCTATGCTGGATAAGTGGATGTCCTCAATGTGATCGCCCCCTTAAAGCCCCTGCTACTCCTAAGTTTTTTGAGGTATGTAATTCATATCCTTAGGTCCATGAAATATAGAATATTACTCTACCTGATCAGTGGAGACTGGGATGAATGGGTTTGTAAGACAAGGATCAATTGTATCCTCTTTCCCAATTGACTAGGTATCTGTCAAAGAGTGATAATGGTTCTGTTTATGCCAGGTATTCAATTGGTCTGTGCTGAAATATTATATACACAACAATTCTGATGTTATTCCTTCTCTGTAAGTTTCACCTGGGAGCGTGTATAGTTATGGGTTGCTCATTCCATACTGCCTCTGAATAGTATTCATTCAGTTCTAAGTATTGAAAGTAGTCACTAGAGTCTAAGACTTGACTCAAATACCACCAGTTTGGTAAGGCATGAGGTTTTGACCAGCTGAGCTCATTTATTAGGCCGTATTCCTCTAAGAATGCCAAAAATTTTGTTTAGCTACTGCTGCCATGGGCATAAATCCACATACAATATATCAGCTTACTAGCCTTTCACCTAATAGAGTTATTTCTTTCTTTTTTTTTTTTTTTCTTATGCCTAGTGGGCATGCTATTAACTATTCCACTTTGGGCAACATGTCATCCTAATGTTCCTCTCCAGGGCAGTAAATAGAAGTAGGGAGGGACAGATTGGTATATTTAGAACATTTAAAAATTCAATGACGCAACAGGTCCTAGATTGCTCATCTTCCTTTAGCAATTATCTTGGCCTATAAGGAAGACTAACAGGCCTGGGGGTATTAATTACTCAGGGGTAAACCCCACTTGCTACAAGACTGTTATTGACATGATAAATTGCAGCAATACCAAAATAAAATTGTTTACTATCATGTTAACCTAAGGGAACTCTAAAAGTTATAGCTCAACTTCTAATTTCAAAATTCAGTGATTCACATAACTCCTGAAGTCAGAAGTTAAAACCTCAGAAGGAAAATTATTTTCAAAGTCTTTATCAGGTCACATTTTCAATAATTTATCATTTTTTACACAAGTATTAGATCAGTTTATTTGCTATGTACTATATGCCGAATCAATTTCTGAAATAAAAATGCACTTATTCTTAATAAGGTGGCTGGATTTGTATCAGTGCCTGCCTTATTGTCAGGCATAGTAATCAATATTGCATAGTACTATTTGAGCAGTGTAGAGAAAGCTCTTTGCTGAGAAGTTCCTTTTTCACCTGGTGCCAGTGTGACTGCAGTTCTATTGCTCAAAGCTAATTTTGTTGGGTAGAGCAGTATCCTCTCTTGTTATACTCCTTCAAATGAAAATATCCCTCACTGGCAAACACTTCAGGTCACTGACACTTTAGTGTTACATATTTCTCTCTTCTCTTCTCATGTTGGTGGCAGGGAACCCATCATCAGAATCCTGAGCAAGGACATAAGGGAAAGGAAAGTGAGAGGGAAGTGACACGAGAGCAGGCTGGGAAAATTCTTAAGGGTCTTGGTTAATTCTTTGAATATATTTAAACCTAGATCTTCCACAGCTAGCAATGACACTGTGCTCCCTTAATCTCTCTTGATGAAGAGTGTGTCACAATTCTTCTTAGAATTTCCCGTAACCCTGTTGGTAGTAAGAGGTAACATTTCACGAAAATTTTACTTAATGCTCTTACTTTTTAGAAGGAAGTTGAAACACAGAAGCTAACCTCATAATTCTGATGGCCAGATATGCCATATTCTCAGTAGTCTGGGGGCCCATCTCATCCTCCTAAATCTTGAAATCTTGAATGTGTTTATATTTTGGAACTTATAAACTTTTAAAACATTCTTCTTTTTCCATATGATTGTCACTGACTACACAGTAACTGGGTAGAAAAATCTTGGATGTTGTGATTTAGCTGACTTTTCCATGCCAGTACATTTGTTAAGAAGCAGTTTCAAGGGGAGTTCCCTGGTGGCCTAGTAGTTGAGATTCCAGGCTTTCACTGCCATGGCCCAAGTTCAATCCCTGGTTGGAGAACTGAGATCCCGCAAGCTGTGTGGCATGCACCCCCTCCAAAAAAAAGAATTAAGATGTGCTGTAAATATAAAACACACACTGGATTTTGAAGACTTAGTACAAAAAAAAAAAGAAGCAGTTTCAAGATAGTGCCCTCTATCTTATATTTTTCTGTGTAGCAATATTGAATTGAAAAATTAAAGATAGTTATATATCACTCACACAAACACAAAAATGCACTCAGAGTTGAGGCAAATGTTATAGAGGATAGTAAAGAAGACAGAAGTATTCTGGAATAGTGAGTACCTTTTGCTATTCTTGATATTGTAGTTTAATCATGGATTTCTAAATTAAAAACATACTTCTTTAAAGTGATTATAATTCTCATCCATCAAGTACACAGTTCTTTGGGTGTGTGGAGGCCAATGAAGCTCGGCTATTAGAGCATCTACAATACACAGACCCTTGGCAATTTCCAATTTCCAACCTAGTCTCAATTCTAAAAAAATGAAAACCAACAATTAAATAAATATTTAAAGAAAGTTTCTGCTGCATTGGTTCTATTTGGATTCTGTTTATTAAACTCTTGAAACCATTGCCTTTCTTCTTTCTCCTCTTAGCTTCTAATGACATATTTCGGGGCTTTCTGATGAGAGGAAATATCTGATTTGAAAGAATGAAGTACTCAATGGGATGTTTAAAATGCCTTAGGGCTTTCCTTTTCCTTCAGTGCTTGATTAAAGCCACAGGTTGAAGCAGGAAGAAATGAGTGAAATCATTCATTCTGGATTCAGGGATCCAGCCCTGTCTGTTGCATTCTTGATGTTAAGTACCAGTTTGACCTCAATAGTAAGGAGATCAAAGATTATTGAAACCATAGAAAAGCCTTTATTGCTCTTTTAGCCATAAGTGATGTACTGACATTTTGTTGTTGTTGTTGTTCTAAGTTCATTCCTTCTTCCCTTATCACTGATTTGTAGTGCTAACTAACAGTCTGGTATGTCATCTAAGATCTTAATATTGGCCAAAATAAAGCCTGCATATATAGAATCCTTCCTATTTCTTGCCACCTTCCCTTACCTGCATGCTTGCCCCCCCACCCCTTAGCTTTACGTAAAAAGACAGGCATCACATAAATGGTCTCTGTTATCATGAAGTCTCCAACAGATGCCACCACTGATTAGTTCCCAGGCCAGAGACTCTAGTATCAGCCTCAGTAACAGGGGCTGGGCAAGTAAACTTTCCATACTGGGGTCAGACACTATACCTAAATCAGTTTACCCCAATCTTTTTTCATGTTGATAAACTACGTTTTTTCTGTCCTTATCTGACCATCTCTTCCAGCCCTTCTAAATTCATTCTTCGTAGGACATTCAGTCAAGTTCATTGCGATTATGAAATTTCAAGCATTAATAATGTATAAAATGTGATATGTTAACCACTACATTTCCAAATGGAAAAACTGAGGTACAGAAAGTAAGTTTATGTAATGAGTAAAATAATCATTAGATGTGAAGGAGAAAAGAAATAAAGAAAGGAAAGGAAGAAAGAGCAATCCATGCCATAGAGAGTTGGCTCTGGAGACACCTAATTGAAAAACTGAAGTAAATGTATTTCTAATAAAACTTAACTTCTTAAGCCTTGGCAAAAAAAACAAAAAACAAACCCGAGGATTTGGGGTTTGCTAGAAAACATTCTAAAAAATAATTTGTTGCTTTTCTGGAAGGAACTATGACTATTCCAACATTTTTTTCTCATGTTTGACTTTGGACTCTCAGTAATGACACCTTCCACTCCATTCCATAACTGACCACATTAAAGTCCAAAAAGGAGAAAGAAAAAATCAGAAAAAAAAAAAGAGTAGGCAATGGAAAATATCTGGGAGGTCTATAAAATGGGAAAAACATAAATTTAGAAACACTGTGAAGGTATGCAAGCCTCAGTTGTCCTAGTTATTGTTTGTATAATCATTAACTACAGAGACATTTGCTTTCCTGAGTCCCAATGTTTATCTGTAAAATTAGTATAATAATGACACATATCCATTCTTTCATAAATATTTTTGAATCTTTACGCTGTGCTAGGCTCAGTGTTTCTTCCCTGGGATACAACGGTAAGTGAAAATGGTCAATTTCTCAGCACTCAAGGAATTTACAATAGAGTAAGGGAATAAATAATCACAATATTCTAATATAACAATTGAGATATATGCTATTAATGAGAAGTACATCGTGCTACAAATTTTATAGTAGGAGTAATCACTTAAGGAAATCTAGGGCAGAGGTGGGTTGAGGTGAGATTTGAAAGAGAATAGGAATTAATTATTCATATTTATCTGATTTGAGATAACATGCATCCCTAACTGAGGGAACATTGATTTGAAGACTATTATGGGAAGGAGCATGTTTTTTTCAAGAAATGGAAAATTATGAGCATGTTGTAAAGAAAGATGGAAGAGGAGGATGAGAGCCAGATTATCAATGGCCATTTACTTTATGCATGCATCACTGCTATTATGCCTGAGACAATGTTTGTCTAAGTGTTTGAAAACTTACAGTTCTATATAAATATTTGGTCTTCTTGCAGTGTTAATCTATGAAATTTAGCTTCACTCAGCAACAATGAGATTGCAATGTAGGAACACAGAAATTAATTTGAAATTGATTAACCTATGAGACTGTAGACTGAGATACCATTCATTGTGATATATGTCTTTGGTAGACCCAAACCAAATTTCATAATCACATTGAAAAAAAATAGTCTTTGCCTATTGAAGAATTGCACAGCTGATGTCCTGACCTGAGTTGGTACATTATGTTTAATGGACCTGAGATGAAAAATATATGCAACAATAATGATGGATATATGATTAATACTATTCTTAATTTATAAAGGATACTTACAAATCATATTTAAAAGGTGGGGTTTCTAACAGAAAAATATAATAAGAACATGTATAGGTTATTATCCCAAGAATAAATCTGAATGGCAAATAAGTATGGAAAAGATTTCCCTCTCACCAATTTTTATAGATAAGATAATTAAGACAGTACATATAAAGTAATATACAATATATATTTATTATTTTATAAAGTATAATTATATACTTTATATTTTATATATTTATATTTTATATGTTTATTATATTATAAAGTATGTTTTATATTATAAAGTATATTATGCTTTATGTATATAACATAATATATAATCATAATAATAAATGTTATACATCACTATATAATTGTTATATTATTAAATATATACATGATTTTAATTTTCTTATCTATGAAGATTGGTGAAATGGAAATCTTTTCCATATTTATTTGTTATTCAGATTTCTTCTTGGGATAATAACCTATGCATGTTCTTAGAAAGTACATATAAATAATATATTATAATATATATGCATATAATTAAATCAATATATATGAAGTGATATAGAATATATTTTTATTAAGTAATAAAAATGTTGATTAAATTAACAAAATACATAAAGTTAAAAACTGCAAAGAAATAGAATAGGAAGAGATGATGGATGTGTGAGGGCCTGCTCACATCCTCCAAGTAGAAGTTCAAATTGCAATAATCTTTTTGGAAGGCAGTTTTGCAATATATATTAAAACAGTACATGTCCTTTGTCCCAGAAATCCCCCTTTTAGGAATTTGTGCTAAGGAAATTATAGAAAAGTAAGGAAAGATACATACAAACACACTCACAAGCTCACATACATTCACATTAAAATGTCTATGTACATGTAGATATGTAAAATATCAAAACCTTGGAAATAAGATAAATGTTCTGCAATAAGAGGTTAGTTAAATAAGTTATTGTACATTTGTACATGAGAAAACAATCACCAGAGTTGATGATGTGAGTATTCTTTGCACTGTATACTAATGGAGACTTCCTGGGTGATGTAGGACTTCTCTCACATAACTTTGATAAATTATTCACCCTGTCTCCCTTCTTGAAGATTCACAATGCACATTAACACATTAATAGCTCCAAGTCTCACCTGTTATTGTTGTTTAATACAGACTTAAAAAAATTTATCATAGAACCTCTTTTTCTACATAGCATCCGCAGACCACTGTTTGAGATGTACCTGTCAATTGCCATCTGCCTTGCTTTCTCTTGTAACTAAAATGTTAAAAAAAAAAAGAATCTTTGGTAGTTAAGACGTTTTAGGGAGAATATAAGAAAACTATATAGAGAGATAGTTTTTTTCATATGTATGATTCATAGGCATATAGAAATAAAGTAAATATTTAAGTATTGGAACAGAATATTTATGGGTAATATTAGCTCTTTTCTTTATCCTAACATTAACCCAGGGAAAAATAAGTAATTTCATCTTTTATGCAGTGGTAAAAACAAATATTTTGACAGTGTTTCTAAGAATTAGATGAGATAGCCTAAGTGAACCACCAAGTGAATCCTGGTATGTGGCAGACACTTAAATGTTAGTTGCGTCCTCCTTACTGACCCTACACCACACAAGAATCTTGCACTCTCTATCTTTGACCAATGAATAGTGCCTTTTTTGCTTCATTAAACATTCTTTTCTTTTTTCTAAAGTTCCTTCCTTGTTTAAATAAACACTTCCAGGGTCAAACAGTCTAATGGAAAGAAATCAGTCAACACTTTATGACCCATGGATGAACAGTTGTTATTTCAAGGCTCAAGAGACTAGAAGGCAGGCAACTCTGAACCAGCACAGTGACAATTTTCTTGTCCTATTTTTGGTTTAAAGGGGATGTATATTTCTCATTTATCTTCACAGTTTCAGAAAAGGGCAAAGTTTTTGTGGAAAGAACCTTGACATCATCAGATGAATAATAACATGAGTTGAAGATATTTTCACAGTAACATTGTTGGAGAATGATTTAACTGGTTTAATATCTTGTTTTATTAAAGACACCTGGACTACAAGATAGAAAGAATTTGGCCAATTTCAAGTGACAGAGAGATCTTTGGAAAAAGAGAATTTAAATTTTAAAATATTAATTTTTCACGCATGTTTTCAGTTCTTCTGTGAGGGCAAGAAATCCCTTGAAGAGAAATGTATTTTCAGTTTAGTAGAAAAGACTTTGAGAAAGATGTTGAAATGAAGGAAAATACTGCCTGTGGACTTTAGAGATAAAGGAAAGTGTATAGATGTTCTGATAACAGCTGATGAAGAAAAAAAACAGAGTTCAAAATAGTGTGGAAATACTTTTAAAAGAAAGACCTATTGCTTAGGCATTCAGGTCTTGATTCTATCTGGTATCTTTCCACCTGACATGCAGCCAGACACCAAGAACAAATTATTTTAACACCTAGTTCCAATCAAGTCTATGATTATTTTCCGTCTTAAAATCCCAGTCAACCCTCACGCATGACAATTCCAATCCAGTTGGTCAGGCAGCCTCCAGTCTCTGGATAAACGTCAATAGGATCACACATTCAGCATAGTGTTTTGGCCCCAGTGTCCTCTGTGCTCAAAACCCCTCAATAGCTGACCTTTGCCTGCAGGATAAACACAAATGGCAACCAAAGCCCTTCTCAATTGAGATGTTATCTTGCTTTTATATGCTATAGAGAAGAAAATTTAAACTAAGAGAGAAGAGTGAGTACAAGAAAATATAAAACCATTGGAAGTTTTCAAAGTGATTGCCTTAGTGCCTTGCGAGTAGTATACATTGGATAAAATGTTTGCTAATTAAATTTAACTGAGCATTTTTATTTCTTCCTGCATAAATATTCTTTAGCTACATACATTTCAGGGTACTCTTCTTGCCCACAGCCTTTGCTGTGAAACAGTCATCTTCTGTACTGTTCCGCCACCCTACCCACCACTCCAGCTGTGGAACCATCTGTGGAAATTTTATCACAAGGGACCTCTGTATACTTTTCTCAGAAGCCTAGCCACTGATACTCAAAGAAGACTGGAAGGGATAGGAATAGGGGAGATCAGCGACTTAGTTGACTTAAGGAAGAAAAGAGAAGAAACAAGAGGTACTTCAGGCTGGGGCTGACTCTTCCCAGGATTTTTAAAATCATATCAAATACACCTATTACTGAGATAGATTAATTTTTTTTTCTAAGAAAACCACTTGTATAACTCTGAATATAAACATTGTATATCCTCTTATTAGCCTTTGATTACAGGTGGGTTTTCTTTTTTTACTCTTTTTAGAGAAGTGTTAGGTTTATGACAAAATTGAGAGGAAAGTACAGAGATTTCCCATAGACCCCCAAGTCTCCACACATGCATAGTTTCCCCCAATATTAACATCAGTTACAAGAATGGTACATTTTTCCAAAAGATGAATCTATAAAGTGTCTAGTTTACCTTAGAGTTCTCTCTTGGTGTTGTACCTTCTATGGGTTTGTGCAAATGTATAAGGTATATCCATCATAATAATATCATACAAGTATTTTCACTGCCCTAAAAATCCTTTGTCTTCTGCCCCCACCCTTTACCCCAAAGGATCTTTCTATTGTGTCCATAGTTTTGTCTTTTCCAGAAACTCATTTAGTTGGAGTCACACAGTATGCAGCCTTCTCAGATTGGCTTCTTTCACTTAGTAATGTGTATTTAAGTTTCCTCCATGTAATTTCATGGCTTGATAGCTCATTTATTTTTAGCATTGAATAATATTCCATTGTCTAGATGTACCACAGTTTATTTATCCACCAACCTACTAAAGGACATCTTGGTTGCTTCCAAAATTTGGCAAATATGAGTAAAGTTGCTATAAACACCCATACGCAGGTTTTTGTGTGAATATAATTTTCAGTTCCTTTGGGTAAATACAAAGGAGCACAAATTCTGGATCATATGGTAAGAGTATATTTAGTTTTATAAGAAACTGTCAAACTGTCTTCCAAAGTGGCTGTAATATTTTGCATTCCCACCAACAATGTATGAGAGTTCCTGTTACTCCACGTACTTGCCAGCACTTGGTGTTATCAGTGTTCCAAATTTTGGCCATTCTAGTAGGTGTGTAGTGGCATCTCACTGTCCTTTCAATGTGCATTTCTTTGATGACATATGATGTGGAGCACTTTTTATATGCTTATTTACTATCTGTTTATTGTTGACCTGAAACAAATAGACTGCTAGGTATTCCTCTAGTAAAGACGGGTTTATTGGAAATCAGCAGAGAATTGTAGTTAGGGAATCTGCAACCATGGCAAGCCATGTGCAAGTCCCCTAACTGTAAGGGAAGGAGGCTCTTATAGGGAGTAAGAGGAAGTTGGGAGGACTACAGTAAACAGAGTCCATGGCTTTTCATTGGCTGAGTCCCTGTCAGCAAAGAAGAGGAGTCTTTCTTCTTTCTGTTGGACTTTTCTATCCTTGCAGGGCATAAAAGCTTCCCCTTCTGGTCTTATGACTCTATTCAATTGAAGTTTTAGCTTATTAATTTTTTACAAAATCTTCTTTAGTGAGGTGTCTTTAAGGCCTTTGACCAATTATTTTTCTTATTACTCTTCTTATTATTGAACGTCATTAAGAAGAACAGAATGCTCTGGTTAATTTCAAAAAGGTGCTTTTTCTCATCCCCCTGCTGGAAGCATGTGGGGATTTTTCTCCAACACTTGCTCTGGGAATCTAGTTGAGTTCCTGGAGGTAAGTCTCGCAATATTATGGGGGCTCCCCTATGACTGGGTGTCTCTGGAGTTTCTAACTCTCAAGAGTTGTCCACACTGAGCCTCCAGACATTTATGAGTTACAGTTCAGGTTTTCTACCCAGGCACTGGTTCCCACAGTGGTTTCCACTCCTGAGTCTCTGGTCTGGTAAGCTGCTTCTCTCTGTATTCGTGTGTCTCTCTCCAATCTTGGGGGCAGAGGTTTGCCCTATGTCCTCTTCTCTCTTATGGATCCAAGATGAAATGTTGATTTTTCAGTCTGTTCAACATTTTGCTTCTTGGGAACCAGTGGTGACTTCCATGCTCCTTACATGCAGAACCAAAACCTGGAAGTCCTCATTATAATCCTTAAGAACTTAACACTACTGTTGTCATACTAACAAAATATGTGTCCTAGTTCTTAGTTAAATGACACATCACACATATACACACACATAGAAATTCTGAATTGCCTTGGTCATGAAGAGTTATGCCTATATTGTTCATCAAGAATCTGCGGTATGGATGGGGTACTCCATTTAACCCCACAAATATGCATTATGTACTATGAGATGTGGACTAAGCTGGCCCTCATGATAGTGACAGAGAAGGACAGAAAAGAAACAGCAGTTTGATGAAAGCTCTCTGACAGAAGAGGAGATCTCTTTTGTCTACATGGCCCCCTGAGATAGAGAAAGCAAGCATCTTGGGTGCTGAAGGCCTGCAAACTTCAGTCTTATTTTTCTTTTTCTATTTTTAATTGGTGGTTGCTCCTTGTAGCCATAGACCTCTAACAAGATTTTTCTGTCACCTCCCCAAACATTCAATATGCATCTCCATCTCTATTCATTTGTTAGTGCCGTTTCTTGGTCTGGGGTTTCATTTTCCCTTCTGTCCAGCTGTTACTTCAAAGATGAAATGAAATATCACTACTTCTGGGAAGCCCTCCTCCACATCTGAAATCCTAAGCGACCAATCTCTCACTAAACTCTTGGGACACTTGTATGTACCATTTGTTTAGCACTTTATTTCTGCTGCTTCATTTTACACAAGTTTGTCTGTGAACCTCTATCCATTCATACCTATTTGTAACCTCTCAATGGTATTTTCCAGGTATTAGGCATGTTTCTATATCCAATGTCAACAACAGTGCTCTCAAGTTTCTTGAAGCTTCATAAGATTTAGCTGCTTATGAGCATGATAGGGAGCAATAGAAGACAAAGGGAAAGCCATAGGCATCTCAAGTGACTTTGTGGCAGTGTAATTTCCAGGGGACCTGAATTAATAATTATTGGAAACATAGGAAAATGCAGATATCTTGGCTCTTCCAGATCCTTTTAAAACAGAATATTTGGAGGAGTAGTATGGAATCTACATTTTTAATAAGCATTTTTATTTGATTCATATGTACCCATTGCTTTATTGACTGAGCGGTTAGCTATGGAATTCTACAAATAGAAAAAGCCATAAATGTTACCTAATTGAATCACAAAAAGCAAAATAAAAATCGTGAACACACATGTATTGTATTCATGAGGTAGAGAAAAACTAAAGTTTGGTCATATAGTTCAATGTCATAGCTTACAATGGTGAACCTACTATTTTCAGGCAACTATCTAGAAGAATTTTGGACAAAGATAAATATATTAATTTTCAATATCACTATATTTTGCTTACAAGGGAGTTTTCAGAATTATTTCAAATATTGTAAACCCTTGAGATAAATACAATTTTCTAGGGAGTGTAAGACTTCAAAGAAACAACAAGAAATTTCTGATTAAGCTCTTTACCAAACACAGCCAACAGAGCTATTTCAACTCAGATACACCATTTCAATTATTTTGCCCATTGTTATGTGGTGTTCTCATTCACCTGCTACAGATGAATCAATTTCTACAATTAGAGACAGTGCTGTACATCAACCAACAAGGAACAAAGAAAGGATAAAACAAACTCACCATCCAGAGAAAGTGGCAGGTGATGGGTACATAGATAAGCCGGTTACACCTGGCCATTAAGTTGGGCAATTAATCTATTCTGCTTAAATTTTCCATTTTCACATGAACCCAAGTAAACAGGCACTGATCTCTCTCTCTGAATTGTCAAAGCTGATGTTGGTATAAAGCTAGTTTGACAGGTATAAAAATATGCTGAATTATCCATCAACTATTTGCAGGAGTTGGCTGGAGCAGAGATCACCTCTGAGTGCCAACCAGACAGTTACACAGTCTGTCATTCTAAAGAAGAAAACAAAGGACAATATTGTCAACTGATGTAAATGAAAAGTCCACTGTGGTACATACAAACACTAAATACATTATAAAACGTGGATAAAAGCAAAACTTAGAGGTTTGGTTTCCAACACCAGTTTAATTCATTAATTTCCCTACTGAAACCATTAGCAGGGTGGCATGTGTTATTATTGTAATTTTTCTACCTACATGTGCTTAATTTGCAGGAAGTTTAGCATCTGTGAAGTTGCTCATCTGACGGCCCCAGAGACTAAAATCTGTTTATTGGCAGAGGAGAGAGGCCAAGGCAGCCTAGAAGTCTAAGCTAATATTATCACCTTTGCCATGTATGTTCTCCCTCAATCTAGAGACTAGTGAGCTGAGAAAAAGAAGTCTGTGAAAACCATTAGACAATGACCATTCCCATCTTTAAAACTGTGATTTGGGCCTGGGCTTGATAAAATAAAATAAATCAAAATCTGTGTTTATTCTAAGACAAGATATTTTCTTCTAGAAAGGTATTTTTAAAGACACAATAGTCAGAATTAAAGGGTTTGATATTTATTGCTAGAAAATGTTGAATCGTATTCCTGGGTCTCAAGACAAAAGTTTCATGATTTTCTGAACATAGCTTGCTTTTGCTAGAGAGGCAAAGAAGAGGGTACAGTCATCAATTCTAAGGGTATAACCCTGCTTCCAAGATTGACCATGGTTTTGCCAAGTTATTTCACCTTTCTGTGCCTAACTTCCTTTTTCTCTAAAAGAGGGAATAATAACTAGTACCTATGTGGTAAGATTTTCTGAGGATTAAGTGAGTTAATACATACACAGCACTTAAAACAGTGCTTGGCACAAGGAGGAAGACATTGCTATATTAGCTATTATTGTTATTCTCATGCAACAAAATGACATTATCCTAAGAGTTACTTTACCTTAGCATGACTCTTTTTAGTATTACATAAATATGTAAATTTTCTGTGGTCATCATTGGATATTTATTGGGAAGTGCGTCCATTCTTGTTGTCTCTCTCACTACTTCTCTTTCTCTCTCTCTTTCTCATTAAATGTCAACTAAATTAATGTGGAATTCTCAAGTTTTGAGTGCCTTTGGTCAACTCGTTTACACCACTTTGTGAGTCTGTGGAATGAGGAATCATTTGTGGCTGGGGATGGTTCCACAAGGGTACTACTGAATTTTTTAGGCTATGTTTTACATCCATTGGTGTTGAGTAGATTTTTTATCTCTTGTGGATTATGCAGGCACCTGCACAGCATTTATTCCTTAAGCTTCACTTTGCTCTTGCTTAAAAAGCTGTCTGAATAATTGATTTTGGACAGCACCAGCTACATAATTTGTGGAGCCAAATGAAAAGTAAGAAAGTGGGTCCCTTGTTTAAAATTATTAAGAATTTTAATACATGACAGCAGAGCATTAAACCAAGTACAGTTTCTTCTCAGTGCAAGGCCAGATCACATGGCTGTGAAGCCAGCCTTGATTTGAGGTATTAGGCCTTTTTATTCAGGATCTAAACTAATCATAGTTAGCTGTAGTACTTGCATTAGGGTCTTACCAAAAAAAGTTGGGTTTTTTCTTTTTTCTGGCATGTGAACATAGGCTCTTATTTATAGGTATTCTCACAAGCTTGAAATTGCAAAGTAAATATTCTTATTTTTTAATAAGCTGTGAATTTCTCTGACTTTTCAGGAGCTTCCCTGAATATTTTAGAAAAAGAAGATACAAAAAAGGAACATGGACTTCATACTTAAACATAAGTCCTTGATCTCAAATCTGAAAGGGAACTACTGGTTGGCCGGTTGGGGGAAGGAGAATTTAGCAGCCAAAAAAAAAAAAAAAAAAGGAAAGACATAAAAAGTGATGTGTCTGAGGGCCTACAAATTCTCTTATTTAGCCTCTGTTTATAACACATTAACATTTTTGTCAATTGATCCTATGCTTTTATTACTTAACCCCATTTACTAAAGTATTGCCTTAATTCTTTTGATTCTGATGACAGAAATTTTTGTGGCATATCCTTCATTTTCTATTTTTTCTCCTCCTTTATTTCTATTGGAGGACTTTTACATAATAACAGATTTTTTAAAGATAACATAATTAACTGTTCATCATTTCAAGTTATAATGCTCAGCTTGAAACATAGTCATTTCCAAGAAAAATCAATTGAAATACTGCAAAGCAGAACATTATAATATAAAATAAGAAAACTCGAGAAAATTCGAATGATAACCAAAAAAATAATACTAATGGCCTTAGATCTCTACCTGCCAAGTCACAGAGCATTAGTAACACAGGAGAGCGGCTATGGTTTTAATACAGACATAAATGCAGCCTTTCAGGTATCTTTGCTCTTGATATCATTGTAGTTAATTTATGGATACATCACCTTAAGCTTTGTAAAGGACTTTATACACATTTTATATAGATATTCAAAAGAGTACTGTGAAGGTATCATTATTATGCCCCACTTTATAGAAGATGAAGGTTGGAGAAGTTCAGTGCTATTTTCCAACATCATACAGTTAATAGCAAAGTGTCCTTTAAGATCTTGTGAGGGAGGGTATTAGAGTTAACGAGCAGAAGTGACATCATTGCAGTGGTTTACAGAAAGTTACCTGGAGGGTTGAAGAAAATTCATGATTGATTCACGAAGCATAAAAGAAAACTGCCACAAGCCTATTCTCTGATTAATTCATGTTTGCACCCATTCATACATTTATTCAAACATTCTTTTTCTTTAATAAATTCACACTGATGAAAACCGCAACCAATGCAGATGGTTATCTTATTCAACTAAAAGTACTGACTTGAATACAATCTTGACTTTTCTTGACAGTTTCATCACCGTGAAGCTTGGCAGAAGTGATGAGAAAACTGCCCTGAATGGAATTCTGCCAAGGCGGAAGAATATTTGCTGAAGTGGAAGTTATGGGGACCTTGTGAAGAAGGGGAGCAGTGGGTACCAGTCATCAGTCTGTAAAGTACCAGTGGGTACTTTACAGAAGTCAGATTTGAAAATCTTTAAAATACCTCTTCTCCAGAGATTCTGATTTAATTAGTTTAGAGTGAGGCTTAGGTGAGTGTGTGCATGTGTGTATATGCATATAGTCCATGCCCCCTTTGGTTTGCAAAAAGAAATTCAAGAAGGATAAACCAGAAGCTGCTGAAAATGGTACCTAAATGGGGAATGTGGAAAAAGGGGAGAAGGAAAAGGTTTGGGAATATGGGCACTAAGAAAACACTTTGAGTTTTGACTTTTTTTTTTTTTTTTCTGTACGCGGGCCTCTCACTGTTGTGGCCTCTCCCCTTGCGGAGCACAGGCTCTGGACGTGCAGGCTCAGCGGCCACGGCTCACAGGCCTAGCCACTCCACGGCATGGGGGATCTTCCCGGACCGGGGCCCGAACCCGTGTCCCCTGTATCAGCAGGTGGACTCTCAATCACTGTGCCACCAGGGAAGCCCCTGAGTTTTGACTTTTGAAACATGTATATGTTTTGTATATTTTAAAAATAAAATTAAAGAAAAAGTAAAAGAAAAAGCAAATATAAGAGTAAAATTAAACAAACCAGTGAGAACAGAATTCAAACTGCACACTTAGTAGCTATAGTCTAAGAACCAAAAATAAAGCAAAGATATCACAACCCAATGTAATGTGTGACTGTTGATGACCTCCTGGACAGGAACATTTCTTTTTAAAGTATAAAGGAAATTTGTGGGTTAAATAAAGTAACTGGAATATAAACTGAATGTCATTTATATTGTTTCATCAGTGTTAAATTCTTGGATATGATAATGATATTCTGTTATGTAAAATAATACCTGTTCTTAGACATATGCTGAAATATTTAAAGTTGAAATCCTGAAGCTTCTTTCCTGTATGTGTGTGTGTGTGTCTGTGTGTCTGTGTGTAGAGGCAGGGGAGGAGAGAAAAGAGATAAAGAAAATAAATGTAGCAAACGTTTAAAATTGATGAGTCTAGGCGAAAGGTTGGGTTGACCAAAAAGTTCGTTCCGATTTTTCTCTAGCATCTTAGGGAAAAACCTGAGTGAACATTTGGCCAACCCAATATTTAAGTGTTGTTCATTGTACTGCTAATTCAATTTTTCTGTAGTTACAAAAATATTCAAAAATCTTTAGAAAAATCACTTATGAAACGGGTAGAAAAAAGAAAATATGTAATTAAAAAGAAAAATTGATATATTTACTACACTAAAATCTAAAAAGATAAACATCCCCATAAAAAATAGCCTATGGAAGTGAATAGAAATTTAATTTGAAAATCAATACAATTTATCATTTGATACAGAAAAATTCAACTTCACCAGTAATAAAAGAAAGCAGCAGTTAATGCCATTATTATACACATTATTAAAGAGGCTCAGTGAGATTGTTACTCCTATAAAATCTTTCTGGAAGAAAACTTGACAAATCCTTGTGTAAAGACTTAATAATGCACATTTTTTCCAGTTTATATATGAGCATGGAAATTCCATTTCAAGAATAAAGATTTAAGAATACCTTTAATAGGTAAGCACAAAGATATTCATGATAATATTGTTTATAATTATGGCAAATTAGAAATAGCCTAAGTGGCAAAAACGAAGACTTGGGTAAGTAATTCATGTTACCTCCAGGGAATTAAGTATCATGTGGCCATTAAAATATATGTAATACAATTATATTCATTAATGTGAAAAATGTTTTAATATAAAAGAAGGTTATAAATTAGTTAGTATAAATCCCTTTCTTTTTAAAAGAGAAAATGTGTGTATAATATATATAATGCCTATTATATATATGCATATAAACAAAACAGAAGGAAATTTAATAATGTATTATGTGTAGCTATGTTTGGTGAGATTGAGGTGTTTTTGTCCTTATTATTTCATGTTTTTAAACTTTGTAACTTTTTTTCAAAAACTAATGCATATTACCTGTTTGAAAGAAGAGAAGTTTATAAAAAAAACATTGAGATGGCTACAAAAGGAGATCTAAAAATAGCTCAGATTTTTAAAGACTTTATTCAAATGAAATAAGGGAGTATTTTTTAAAGTATCACTCGGTCGTATTAAGGGCAGCATCAGAGAATCAAGGTCATGATGAATTTAGATTAATATAAAATAGGGAATATGAAAGAGGATCATGTTTTTCTATTTAGAGCAGGAAGAGAAAGGAGGAAGAAGTGACAGAGAAGAACAAAAGGGAAAAGGAAACGTGGAGAATAAGAATGCTTTACTGTAGTTTACTATCAGGAAAAATGATCTTCATATTATAAGGGCAGAAACAGACTTTGCTTAGAGAGCAACGGTGTCCCCAACACGTAAAAAAAAAAAAAGGCTGTAAGAAAGCACATAAACTCTTTAATCATGTTTGTTGCTTGGCCCAGAAAAAATTATTCCCTAAGGAACTAAAAAGAGAAAAAAAATACAACTTTGAGAAAAATATTGTAAGATAAGATTGACAGTAATTGAAGACCTGTGCTGAATAGAAAAGTTGTAAAATGGAGTCAGGTAAATACACTCTCAATAAAAAGGAAATAATATGATTCTTTAGTATTGAAATGTTCAAGGTGTCTCTCAATCTGTCAATTTTCAAAAGTCAATTCATCAAAAGCTTGATGTGCAGAATAGTCAGTTTATGAAAACTGTTCAACAAACACTTTCCACAGTATCTAGGACAATCTGTTGCAACTGAATATCCACCAGAACCCAAGGCAGAAAGGGACTGGGGAAGGGTGGGCTAAAAAGGCAGGAGCAAGTGTTTAGAAAGAGAGACATGCAAGACAAGGGGCAAAGGTAGTCCTGGCAGGGACAAGGGAAGGGAAAGTGGGACGGGCAGAAATAGCTCTGCAAAAATAAAGACAGGAGATGCATTGTAGGGAAAACCCACCATTGACAAGTAATGGGAATTCCAGGAATACAAGATCTTTGAGATATTAAATCCAGCTGCTCTACAAAGGAGCTGCCTTAAACGTCTCAAAGCAGCTCAGCCCGTAAACCAAATCTTCAGAAAAGTTCTCTATAGTTCAACAAGCTAGCTGTGTAGTGAACTGATTTTTGAGTAATTTGGTCTGCTCCCTTTCAGGTCTTCTCTAGAAGATCATTTATTAAAACAAGAATAATCTCCAAATAAACCATAACTCTCATTATTAATATCATTACCAATATATTATGAATTATTAGATATAATACTACAGGTAATATATAATGTATACTACCTTGAGATTATTCATAGTGAGTATTGAGTGCTTCTTTTGTAACAGACACTTGGGAGCTATGCTGTTATTTACATTACCTCATTGAATTCTCACAGCAGCACCATGAAGTGCAGTTACATTCCCATCTTGTAGATTAAAAAGAAAGAAAGAAAACCCATAAATTAATTAATTTAGTGAAAACAGACATAGACATACATCAAAATGGCAGAGATCCACTAGAAGCCTTGAGACTTTACAGCTGCAAATTTCAATTTTCATTGATTATACTTTTAACCATTGTCTACTCCAGATCACTCAATACTGTTCTTTGCTCCTTGGGCTGACATTCCAGCACCACAGGGAGTGTTTTATTGTTGATATTACTACTGCAAGTAAACAATCTCATGTAGATTCCCAATTACATGCTAGGTACTGAGGTGGTTTTAAGATACAATATAAAAATAATATGCTCCTAGCACTCAACTGATTTTCAATCTACAGTAGCTTGCCCTAGGCAGTCTCAAACTCAGAATTATATTCTGAGTATTTAGAGTATATTTACTCACTTTCCCTACTATACAGAACATTGGCTTTCTTTGAACACAATACATGATATAGCAACTTTTAAATACTAAGCCCCTTACATTGGTAAGTACTGAATAAGAATATTTCCCAGAAGTCATCTAATTTAAGAAGTCCCAAAGAAAAATGGAGGAATGTAGGAGTTTGACTACACAGAGATGCAACATTTATAGAAAACTGTAAGTTCGTTTGAAATGAATTTTCCATCCTAAACTTTTACATATAAGGAAATATAGATAAATTATTTTTAGTGGTGATTTTTCATGCATTAATAAAGAATTCAAACTTATCTTTATACGTGATTAAAAAGAGCTCGCCACACTCATTCTAGGAAGATTATTATACCATTGTTTTGAGGACCAGAACCCAATCCCTCACACATTTTTTTAGATTAGTTCAAAACTATAAGAACAGAGGAAATTCTATTGGATTTCCAGAATTCTGGAACTCAGTTCATTTGTTAAGAGCCATGGGTTTTTCCTTATAATGGGCTCTGATTTGTCCTCGGGTATTTAAAATTCTTCCCTGGGTTCTTTCAGATTCCCGCTTAATGTGGGGAATTATTCACACAATTTTTAAGATCCTCAACCCATCATTTATAAACCAATAACAAAAGCAAGATGAAATTCTGTACTAAAACAAAATCAACCAAACAAACAATAAACAGAAACAAAAAGGTAATCAAACCATAGTCTGTGTCACATTATATTTTACCAAAGGCAATTTGAATCATTTGTGAGACTCATTACATGCACTTCTTTTTCCCACATGCCATCATCTCAGAAGATGGAGAGGATAAGGTATTTAAATCTCTTGATTGACTATTAAAGCCTCATACCCTCTACCTTCCTTTAGCAATGTGCTGTAGTTCAAGGGCAATTGTCATTGTTGCATACTGTAAGATGATTTAATTTGTCCTGGCAGTTAGCAAATGCTTTATTTCTATTTCCTTAGTTTTTTTTTTCTTTCTTTCTTTTTTTTTCCTTTTTGATCTGTTACTCAAGCTCTGTTGTGTAACATAATTTGATGCTCTATTCTATTTCTTTTAGCTTACAAAAAGAAATGTGGGGTGATTTTGTGAAATAAAACATTATAAGTGAAGATTCCTGGGGAGAAAAGTGAGTTGGGGTCAGGCACCTAGGTACTACTCCTAGCTCTGCAAATGACTTTCTTTGGTACATCTGGTTCAAACTGACAATACACTTTTGGTGTCTTATGTACATCTGGATCCTCTGTAAAAAAACATTTCAAAGCATTGCCTGGCACTGCTGCAAAATCAAATTGATTATAAACTAGTGAACATGCTGATATGCAGGCTACATGATTAATTTTTAACTATTGTAGATTCTCTACAAAGGCAGTCTGTCAGGAGATTTTCAGTAAATAGCAATAATTAGGTCTCTTCTTTCCAGTAAAAATATTCAGTGAACCATTATTCTTGACTGTGGAGTGGATAGGCACAGGAGGAAGTATGTCTTTCAACAAATTGTTGTGACCTATTAGCTCAAATAACTATATCATATATTAGCCATTCAGTAATGCTTATTAAAATTAGAAAGAAAAACACATTTGGGCATTTTCTATACTACCTTTATTCATAGATGATGTTTATAATCTTGATAGCTGACTTAAAGGAAGTAAGGTTTGCTTGATTTGGTCTTTTTTAAGGTATACTTACTGGAACCTAATGCTTTCCCATTCAGAGCCAAATAAAAGGGAATATTGTCATGCAGCCTGGGCTATGGGGATAAGTGGGGTGAGAGACATAAGAAAGTGCTCAAAGTACTACAAGAGAAATCTTAACAAGGGGAAAGTCCTGTTTCAGAACATTTCAGCTTAAAACTCTTGGTGGGGAGCCAGTGGGCACCCTTGGAGAACTCTCCAAACTCCAGGGAATTCTGCTCTTCTTATCGATTCAAGGTGATGTTTCACAGTGAGTTGATTTTAGGAGAAGTTTGCACAGCACTTGGAATAATTACAAGAATTATGATTGGTTTGGACAAAAGAATGCATCACCAAAAAATATTGAATAATGGATGCTATGAGTAACTTCCCAGTTTAAGCTATCCTCCACCCAGTGTCAAAATAATTGCATTCTTTGTGGTACTTAAACTGCGTAAGAGCAGCTATCCATTTACTTGCAGTGACATTAAATTCTCTTTCCTACACACCATAAAAGCTTCATTTTCCCAGCTTGCTAACTTTTATCCTCTCCACCAACTATACAATCAGAAATAGTAAAAAATTGGGGGCCAGACAAATTGCTGAACTATTCCATCAAACAATGTCAAGGTCTAGGTCTTTACTGCCTTTTAAGAAAAGTTACCGCTTTTCTTGTGAGTGCCGATAATCTATAGTTCATACAGATGGCAGTTCTACCACTCTCTTTGCCCTCCATTCAGCACTACCTTAAAAGACACACTGATATTTAAGAACACATAAAATCACACGTGGTCTATTTATTTAACCAGGTAAATTCCATTATAACATCAACTCAGTGATCAGCCATGAACCTCTTCCTGAAAAGTTGCCAGAATATAAACATTCTCTGACAAACTTACCAACGGTAGGTAAGTAGTTGAAATTACCCAAATATATTAACAGGGAAGGGATAATGTATTGAAATAAATATTAAACTGAGATCAGAATGCTGAAAATGTTTTCCTTTACAGGGAAATGGGAAAAGACGGAAAATTGTGAATTATTTACTTCTTGCCATCTTATAATTTCACCTTATCTTTTTCTGATGGAGAAAAAAGTATGGTTTATACTCAAGTATATATGTATTTACATATATACTTCTATACATAGTCTTCTTATATGTACAAATTATGCCTCTAATACTCAATACTCAAAATGGTAATACTGTTAGTAATAGTTATAGTACTACTCAAAATAGTTGGATTTCCACATTTTCATTTTAGGAAAAAAATTCTTATAAAACAGTAATTGTAATAATAATGATAGCTAACATTTACTGAAGGCTTATTTAGGTACCAGTCATATTTCTAAGTGGCTCTAGGTATTAGCTAATTAATTATTATAACATTCCTATGAGGTAGGTACTATATTATCCCAATTTTACAGACAAATAATCTGATTCAGAAAAGATTTTTAAAAATTGCTAAAGTAATTCTTCAAATTGAACTGTTCTGTAAACATTTTATTGGCTGTATTAGTGCCTCTTCCTAGACATTAGGCTATCTTAGTAAATTAATACTTGGGGCATTAAATAATACAGACAATTTCAGCTTATGAACATAGTATATTTCTGGAACATGTTTTAAATCAGACCATCCTAAGATTAAACTCTCAATGTGCATTGTCTGATATATTTGTCTTGCAACTGGGCCCTGAAGTTGTACAATCATCAAATATACGTTTGATAAAAAGTAAACTACAGGTTTTCATTAGGCACTTAATAGTAAATGAAGCAGAGGAAATCAAGTTCTAAAAAATTGATCTGAAAGGGGCTTCCCTGGTGGCGCAGTGGTTGAGAGTCCGCCTGCCAATGTAGGGGGCACGGGTTCGTGTCCCGGTCCCGGTCCAGGAGGGTCCCACGTGCCATGGAGCGGCTAGGCCCGTGAGCCATGGCCGCTGAGCCTGTGCGTCCGGAGCCTGTGCTCCGCAACGGGAGAGGCCACAACAGTGAGAGGCCCACATACCGCAAAAAAAAAAATTGATCTGAAAAATGTTTCTCCAAATGATTAAACATATTCAGGGAGTTAGAACCAAAAAGTCCTCATATATAACAGGTATAATAAACTATGACTGGAAGAATTATTAAGTTAAAAGCAAAAATAGCAAGCTCTAGAATTGGTTGCACTGTCCCATGTGGTGGTCACTGTACCCATGTGGCTATTGAGGACTTGAGATGTAGCTAGACCAAACAGAGGTTTGCTGTTAAGTGTAAAGTTCACACTGATTTCACAGGCTCAGTATAAAAAAGGCAAAACATTTCAATAATACATATTTATCTTGAATATTTGTTGAAATAATATTTTGATATATTGTATATATTAGATTAAATAAAACATAAAATTAATTATGACTATTACAATTTATTTCTTTTAATATGACTATCAGAAAATTTTAAATTACATATTGGCCTCTCTTGGTGCAAATTCTCAATCTTTTTTTCTGTGTACTATAATATGTTAGTCTCTATAGATAGAGTGTTATAAACATTTATTTGTAGAAATCCCAAGATAGGAAGTCTTTAGAAGAGCATATGGGTAATATACTGCTATATAGGTAAAATTAAAAATGGAAATTTAAAGCCTAAAATGTAGACTAGTGTTTGTTTTTTCAAAAGTCAGAACATGGAAGACGTCTTGTAAAGAAATAAGGAAGTGCTCACTCAAAAAAAAAAAAGGAAAAGAAAGAATGAGACATATTAATAGAGCACATAGAAAATCATCATTATATGAGAAAACACTGAGTGCCAAAGAGGAACCAATTACTTAATGGACTTGTCATGGTACAAAAAAAATGAAAATTGTAACAACATACACTAAGGCAGTGCCTAATAGTGATCAGGGGTATGCTTTTCACCTTTACCCTTCATTAATCCGAGATTTACACAGAAGCCTTGTGTCCTGGGTGAGTCACTTAATGTCTCTTTCTTGGTTCTACTCAAAGTAGGGTCTGAGAAAAAGGCTTACATGCCAGTACTTTGCCTAGTTACCTGATCTGAGGGAAAAGGCATGCAGGACAATGGGAGTTAAAGAGAATGAAAAAAAAAAAAACAGTTCAAAAAACATGTCTTATCAAATTGAACACTGAATTTAGGACCTTTATGAGGAATCTTATGAAATATGTCTCAGGACTGTCTACAATGGGAAAAAAGGAGGGCAGGGGTACACTTGCTGTTGTCTCCTGACCCTTGGGTCAGGCATTAATACCACAGACTTCACTGGTCCATATCCTCATTATGTGGGTCTGTTTATGTGCTTTCCCAAAGCAGAGTTGTGGTTGCCCCATGCAGTGGAGCAGGAGAAGCCTGGGGCAAGAAGTAAGAAGTAGACTTGGAATTGGTTTCTGAGGCAGTGGTTAGAAGAGGAGATGATGCAAAAGGATTTGGGGATGGTGCAGGAGAGGTGTGAAAACAATACCTACAAGTTCTAGTTTCTCACTCTGAAAGGAGGATGAGTGTAGTACCTTCCACATACCATTGTTATGAAATCACGACAGTGATTATAAAGTATTTAGCACACTGCCTGGTACAATGTCCTTGTGCAATACATCTTAGCTTATTTTTTACTCAGGATCAGCTACATTATGCTGTGTAACAAATAATCCCAAATTTTAATGGCTTAAAAAAGAAATTATAGGGGCTTCCCTGGTGGCGCAGTGGTTGAGAGTCCGCCTGCCGATGCAGGGGACACGGGTTTGTGCCCCGGTCCGGGAAGATCCCACATGCCATGGAGCGGCTGGGCCCGTGAGCCATGGCCACTGAGCCTGCATGTCCGGAGCCTGTGCTCTGCAACGGGAGAGGCCACAACAGTGAGAGGCCCGCGTACCGCAAAAAAAAAAAAAAAAAAAGAAATTATATATGTTTTGTCCATTGTGGGTTGGCAGAAGTGAGCTGAACACTGTAGTCACCCAGGAATTAAGGCTGATGGAGGCTGATGAAGGAGTCACCATTGTGATGATAAGATTGATAAAGGAAAGGAAAGATGAAGAAATAGAAAACAAATTTCAGAACAGAAAGTAAATTTTTGAGTTTTACAAATGCAAGAAGCAGCTCATAGAATGTAATGATAGCTGCTTTCTCATTCTCTATGTTTGTGTCCAAAGGACCCTGAATTTCAATCTTGTCAAGGACATTAAAGATTGTGTATTCATGTCATATTGAATACAATTGTATTAAAACCAAGATCTACCACGTGGAAAAGTAGAGATAAATTATTCCACAGACAGAAATTTGTGATGGTTTATGAACACTACAGGGGTCAAACTGATGAAAGGTCAGAAAAAAAGGGAAGGGGTTATATGGGAAAGAACAGAAGTACAGAGTTAGAAGGAGTACACAGCTGGGTCCTTTCTCTGTTATTCAAAAAAGATACCAGCAAGCCCCTCGGCTTTTGCTAGCATCTAGTTTTCCAGAGCCCCCTCCTGCTGTGTTAATGAGGTGAAAAGTGACCTGCCTGCTCATTTTTTGGCTCCTTACTTAGTTATGGTTTGACATGCTGAAAAGCTGACTGCTTGTGCTGTGTTAGAGATGAGATCATACAGTACCTAACAGATGCTCTTACAATCTTTGAAATAGCAAATCTGAAGTTTCAAAACTGAATGTGTTTTTCATCTAAAATGCTGAAGGAGTAACGCTGCTTCTGTTAATTCCACATACTTTTACATATGGCTTGTTCATTACAATGTGTCATAAGCTAGCTGCCTACAAATTACTCCATTTGTCATTCCAATCAATAATTATGAGCTATGAAGAACACTCGAGGGCCCAATTTCATTTGATGATATATCTTTCACTCTGATCCTTCTGCAAGAAAATATGTTCCTTTTGATGGCCTTAGTGTCACCTTTTAAGTTTAGGCTTGCAACCTCAGGCCTCAAGAGGCTTTTTCTTTCTTTTGTCACCCGATAAAGGGTATCTCTGTGGTTATGGCTTCGAGGTCAGTACAGACAGAATATATGTGTGTCTCTGAGTCTGTATTTGCATGTGGGGACAGAGAAGGAGGGAGAGGAGTTTATTTGGAAGTGAAAACAGCATACTTTTTGATGAATTATACTTTACAAATAATACAGTGCAATAGTTAACATAAAACAAATGTAAAGTATGCCTAATCATACAGTAATAGGGCAACATGAAGATGCCCTTAAGAAGCTTCCTGTCCTTGGTCAATAGTGGAAGAGGTAACAGCTTTCTGCATCAATGGCAATCTCTTAACTAAACTGCTGGGAGATGTGGTGTAAAGGCTGGATCATTCATTCTTCTAAAAAAAGAAAAGATTATTTTTTTATTGTAAACGGAGTAGTAACAATGGGAACACCACTAAGATCCCTTCAGATAAGAGAACTTCATAAACAGAACTGAACAGAGTAGAGGCTGAAAAAATAATATGCCACTTACTAATGTGATATCAGAGTAGCATTCTAGTTTTGAAATAGAAGAAAATTCCTAAAGAGCTAGCATATATTTAAATTCAGAGAACAAGAGACCTAGTCTCTGAGTGTAGAAGGATGTAAACCTTCAGATTTATTGAATGCAAATATTTTTCCCTTCCTTCCTGATGTTTTTGTTTGTTCTTCACTGTGTTACATGATTCAGTGTGGAAACTCTTTTCGTCATCTACAGAAGGGATATAAAATTTCTAAAGGAGTAAGGTTATTTGGTTGTTTAGAGCCTGGATCTAATAAGCTATCAAGTATTTTGTGAAGGAAAAGAGTGAAGAACATTTTAGAGAGGAGGTAAAAGGAAAGGAATATACGGGCTTAGAAGCTTAAGCACTCAGAAAGGAGATCATCCCCTTTGACCAGAAAGATACAGCAGAAATGTGATGAAAGAAAAAAGAAGACAAGCTGAGAGTAGAGGAGAGGGGAGGAGAGGAAATACATAGATTATCTGCAACTTTAATGCAACCTTCCTAAACACAATAAATGTTAAGAGAAAGAAGGTAATTATTGGAAAACCATTGTTCTTACTACTTCAGGGTCTTCAAAATGAAATTCAGTCTTAACACAAAAACTTGTCAAACTGTCGGTCCATAAGATGGAGCGATTGTTTCAGGGTTTTGGGTCCTAAGAAGTGTCCTCCTTCCCAACTCTTTGATCAGCCACTAGTCTCAGGTGATTTAACTCCTTTAAACAACTCTTTTCATTATAACAGAATCTTCTCTTTGATGCATCTGGCTTCCATGGAGAAGATATGATGAAGGGACATGCACTTGAGAATGTTCTGAGCTAGGCATCAACCAGTATGTGAGGATCAAAAGGAGAGAAGAGAGGAAATGGGAAGTTCTCCAAACCAACACTCATTGAAGAAAAAGATGCTTATAGTGTCTTGATTCACACAATCCAAGCTTGGCATCAAAGTAGCAACGGATGGACCTGATGAGGGTCACTGTTGATGTGTTTTGGAAACTGGAGGGGGCTGAGCCCATGTCTAGAGGCTAGGTGACCTCTTGAGTACCACCCACTGTGTAGACCACAGCAGACTAGATTTACTTGATCAGCAGCCAGATTCAGTTCACTATTTTGCAAAAGGAATGCCTGAGAGCATGGTTCCTGTCTAACTTATCGCATTTTAGATATACTCCTTCACAACAATTTCTAAGAAAGCCCAAGAAAAAGATTTTTTAAAATCCCTATACCTGTATTTTAGGAATGAGGGGAAAACTAATACATCTTGAGGTCCCCTGAGCTTGTAATGGGAAAATGAAACTTTATCTACAAACATATGAAAAACCAGTGTTGATTTGAAAATAATAATTTACTTACTAACCACATGTGACTGTTAGGACACCTGAGATGAGTGGGATGTCAAATGAAGGACAGGAGGATAGGCGTTAGCTGGGGCATAAAACATGCAAAGATGACACTGTTTTGGGGAAGGATCTGCTTGTTACAGGTAGGAAAGAATTGGTAGGTAGCTAAGCAGCTCCAGCCAAGAACACCAAGGTAGTCTGACAAAGGAAAGCATAAATGGGTCATATTTTACTTCATGGATTTTGGGGATTTTTAAGGCAGTGAGTGCATGTGAACATTTTCATAATCTTTTGAATTAAAGTTTAGGGTATTATATTTTTTTCAAGTCTGAAATTGTGCAAGCTATAAAAAAAACTGTCATACCAACATTAAAGACAGGGTTGAAGAGACAAATACAATTTTAAAGCAAACAATGTTCACAGAGTCCAAGATGGTCTTTTCAAACAATGCATAAAAACTAGTATAAATACCTAAGTATATATCACCAAGGTTCTTGACTCTGAGACATGCCCTCCTTCCCATTTCTTTTATCACTCATTTGTCTCAGGAACTTTAATCTACCCACCATATTTGGCAATATGATAAACGTTTTTTCCATTATAAATAGATGTTATGGGGTTTAGGACATGCTACCACAAAATATGGCATTTTGGTGTATTGAATATCTTAAGCTGAAGGAGTTTGAGAAAATGTTAGAAACAGAAGGTCACACTGACCTCCCCCTATTCCACCCTTCTTCCCTGAAACAGGCCATAAAACTCTCAATAAAAGTGCCCTCCCTATACCCAGAGGAAAGGAGTATCCTTATCTCTGAAGACAAAGGATGCTGAGAAGAACCTTAACAAACAGGGCTTCCTAAGTTTTTCTAGTTTACTATGATTACCTCATACTCCTTAACCTACCATGTTCCTCCACAACTGGCATAAAAGACTCAGATCTAGCTGTTTCTTTGGGTCTTCATTTCCTTATGAGGGCTCTTGTGTCACATAAAATTTATATTAAATAAATCTGTATGCGTCTTCCCTGTTAATCTGTCTTTGTCAGTTTAATTTGCAGATCCAGCCAGGAACTTTAAGAGGGTTGAGGGAAGCTGTTTCCTCCCCTACAAATTTTATGTTCTATGGAGAGAACATGATGCAGGGAAATATACAGGAAAATTTTGTGTTTTAACCATCAACCAATCTGTGCAAATCAAAAGGATTAGACAGAGTAAAGGCCAAGGTTTCTTACAGATCTAATATTCTGATTCATTTTCTTAACTTTGTATTTTAACAACTTATTAAACACATCTTCTCTTTAAAATGGGAATTTCCATCCTTTGAGGCAAGATTTTTACCTAAAAGACATGATCTTCATTTCATAATATCACAATAGCATTACTCCTTTGTTCTCAATTTGTCTCTAGTTTTGTCCTAATTTACAAAAGGCAATGGTACAATGTACTAATTGAATGATACATGGAAGGAATTTAGGGAGATTCATAAAGCGTAAAATTGATGAATAGCATTTAACAGGTTAGGGAAGGGGACAGGCTAACTAACAAAATGTTTGTCTCAAGTCATCCAACCAGACCTTATATTCAGGAAATTTTTCATCCATTGACACCTAAGTTGAACTCACAAAGTGTGTTTCCTCAAAACATGAATTTGTTTATGTAAATGAATATTCTACATGCAAAATGCAAGCAGAAAATTCCAGTTGGGCATGAAATTACCTTTTTTATGTGCATGGGAACATTTTGTGAGCACAGACATGGGAACTGAAGTTTGAGCATCCGAAAGTAGTAAAAAGTTCACCAACTAGCTGGCTGATAGAAAAAATGTGTTACAATTTTCTATTTATATTCTAAGATAGTTTCAGATTGGTCTTGATTTTTGTTTTAAATTATAAAATCAAGGCCTATATCCATCATGAATTCCCTTCATTCCCCACCTAAATAGACTCATGTGTGTACCAGGCCTGATGCTAGGGCAGAACAGCATTTCCTATCTAGTTTCTTTTTCTTTCCTGTATGTAATGACAGGTAATATCCTTACTCCTTCCTTTGGTTCATCTGTAAATCATATGGGGTATCATATTTTGGGAGTTTAAACCCTAATGGAACTTAGTATTAGACTTTTCTTTCTTTTGAGTCATACTCAATTTGATTTTGGCGACTGAAATAATCTTTTCCAGTGATTTTTATTATCACTTTTGTTAGCTGCTACACCATCAATAACTTCTGGTGTATCAATCTATTGCTGGTACATTATGAGCTTCCTTATTCAGAGCATTTCTTCTTAAAATAATATCTTTTATTCTAATAAGCATATTATGCTTTGTAATTGTCTCAAATGTTGGAAAGAATGTTTCACCGAAAGGGAGCAAGGTCTGTTTTCCATTGCATCTTATTATACCTATAAGTTCATTGTCTACACATTGCTTAATATATATTAGATGTTAATAAATATCTAGTATTTTACAGGTTGCACTGTCTTTGTGAACACCACATTAAAAATATACCACAAAATTTGGACAAAAAAGCCATAGGTCTTACTATTGTTGAAACCATGCTCCACTTCTAAGCTAAATCATTATTTATACATTTTACTCTGTCTTAAATAAAACTAAAACACTTACATAAGAGTTATCCTACAATCTGCCATCAAAGAAAGAATCAAAATTAGAAGGGAGTAAATATAAAAAATATCAGAGATAGAAATGGAAAAAAAACAGGTTTTACTTTATTTTTAATTTCCACTACCAAGAATTTCCAGACTACATAGCTACTTATGAGGACAGGGAATAAATTTGCATATAAAATATGTGGGTATAATACCTTAAACAAGCAAGTTTATAATTTTAAAAAACACTTAAGATGCTTCCTGCATCACAATTACAGTGAAGAGATTGATGGTTGCCAGAGGCAGGGGGTTGGCGGGGTAGGCAAAAATGAGCAAAGGGGGTCAAAAGATACAAACTCCCAGTTATAAAATAAATAAGTCATGGAGGTGTAATGTACAGCATGGTGACAATAGTTAATAATACTGTATTGCCTATTTGAAAATTGCTAAGAAAGTAGATCTTAAAAGTTCTTATCACAAGAAAATAATTTTGTAACTATTTATGGTAATGGATGTTAACTTTACTCATTGTGGTGATCATTCCATAATATAAACAAACATCAAATTGTTAAGTTGTACACCTGAAAGTAATATAAGGTTACTTGTCAATTATACCTCAATTAAAAACAAACAAAAAAGTTTTCCAGGATTCATTCAAGATAGCGGAATAGAAGGATGTGCGCTCACTCCCTCTTGAGAGAGCAATGGAATCACAACTAACTGCTGAATAATCATCAACAGGAAGACACTGGACTCACCAAAAAAGATACCTCACATCTGAAGCCGAAGGAGAAGCCACAGTGAGATGGTAGGAGGGGCACAATCACAATAAAATCAAATCTCACCATCACTGGGTGGGTGATTCACAAACTAGAGAACAATTATACCACAGAAGTCCACCCACTGGAGTAAAGGTTCTGAGCCCCACATCAGGCTTCCAAACTGGGGGTCCAGCAATGGGAGCAGGAATTCCCAGAGAATCAGACTTTGAAGGATTGTGGGATTTGATTGCAGGATTTTGACAGGACTGGGGGAAACAGAGACTCCACTCTTGGAGAGCACACACAAAGCAGTGTGTGCATGAGGACCCAGGGGGAAGGAGCAGTGACCCCATAGGAGACTGAACCAGACCTACCTGCTAGTGTTCAAGGGTCTCCTGCAGAGGCAGGAGGTGGCTGTAGCTCACCACGGGGATGACAATGGCAGTAGAAGTTCTAGGAAATACGCCTTGGCATGAGACCTCTCAGAGTCCACCATTAGTCTCACCAAAGAGCCCGTAGCCTCTAGTGCTGGATCGCCTGAGGCCAAATAACCAACAGGGAGGGAACTCATCCCCACCCATCAGCAGACAAGTGGATTAAACTTTTACTGAGCTCTGTCCAACAGAGCAACACCCAGCTCCACCCATCACCAGTCCCTCCTAACAGGAAGCTTGCACAAGCCTCTTAGATAGCCTCATCCACCAGAGGGCAGAGAGCAGAAGCAAGAAGAGCTACAATCCTGCAACCTGTGGAATGAAAACCACATCCACAGAAAGATAGAAAAGATGAAAAGGCAGAGGGCTATGTACCAGATGAAGGAATAAGATAAACCCCCAGAAAAACAATTAAATGAAGTGGAGATAGGCAACCTTCCAGAAAAAGTAGTCAGAATAATGATAGTGAAGATGATCCAGGACCTCGGACAAAGAATAGAGGCAAAGATCAAGAAGATGCAAGAAATGTTTAACAAATACTTAGAAAAATTAAAGAACAAACAAACACAAATGAACAATAAAATAACTGAAATGAAAATTACACTGGAAGGAATCAATAGCAGAATAACTGAGGCAGAAAACAGATAAGTGACCTGGAAGACAGAATGGTGCAGAACAGAATAAAGAAAAAAAAAAAGAAAAGAAAAGAAATGAAGATAGCCTAAGAGACCTTTGGGACACTAAATCCACCAACATTAGCATTATAGGAGTCCCAAAAGGAGAAGAGACAGAGAAAGGACGCAAGAAAATGTTTGAAGACATTATAGTCAAAAACCTCCCTAACATGGGAAAGGAAAAAGCCACCCAAGTCCCGGAAGTACAGAGAGTCCCATATAGGATAAACCCAAGGAAAAACAGGCTGAGACACATAGTAATCAAATTGACAAAGATTAAAGACAAAAAAAAAATTATTAAAAGCAACAAGGGAAAAACGACAAACAACATACAAGGAAACTCCCATAAGGTTAACAGCTGATTTCTCAGCAGAAACTCTACAAGCCAGAAGGGAGTGGCATGATATATTTAAAGTGATGAAAAGGAAGAACTTACAACCAAGATTACTCTACCCAGCAAGGATCTCATTTAAATTCAACAGAGAAATCAAAAGCTTTACAGAAAAGCAAAAGCTAAGAGAATTCAGCACCACAAAACCAGCTATACAACAAATGCTAAAGGAACTTCTCTAAGTGGGAAACACAAGAGAATAAAAGGACCTACAAAAATAAACCCAAAAGAATTAAGAAAACGGTAATAAGAACATATATATCGATAATTACCTTAAATGTGAATGGAGTAAATGCTCCAACAAAAAGACACAGGCTCGCTGAATGGATACAAAAACAAGATCCACATATATGCTGTCTACAAGAGACCAACTTCAGACCTAGGGGCACATATAGACTGAAAGTGAGGAGATGGAAAAAGATCTTCCATGCAAATGGAAATCCAAAGAAGGCTGGAGTAATGATACTCATATCACATAAAATAGACTTTAAGTAAAGAATTTTACAAGAGACAAGGAAGGACACTACATTATGATCAAGGGATCAAGGCAAGAAGAAGATATAATAATTATAAATATATGTGCATCTTACATAAGAGCACTTCATTACATAAGGCAAATGCTAACAGCTATAAAAGAGGAAATCAACAGTAACACAATAATAGTGGGGAACTTTTAACACCTCACTAACACCAATGGTTAGATCATCCAGACAGAAAATAAATAAGGAAACACAAGCTTTAAATGACACAATAGACCAGATAGATTTAATTGATATTTATAGGACATTCCACCCAAAAACAGCATATTACACTTTCTTCTCAAGTGCACATGGAACATTCTCCAGGATAGATCACATCTTGGGTAACAAATCAAGCCTCAGAAAATTTAAGAAAATTGAAATCATATCAATCATATTTTCTGACAACAAAGCTCTGAGATTAGAAATAAATTACAAGGAAAAAACATAAAAAAACACAAACACATGCAGGCTAAACAATACATTACTCAATAACCAAGAGATCACTGAAAAAATCAAAGAGGAAATCAAAAAATACCTAGAGACAAATGACAATGAAAACACGACGATCCAAAACCTATGGGATGCAGCAACAGCAGTTCTAAGAGGGAAGTTTATAACAATACAATCCTACCTCAAGAAACAAGAAAAATCTCAAATAAACAATCTAACCTTACACCTAAGGAAGTAGAGAAAGGAGAAGTAACAAAACCCAAAGTTAGTAGAAGGAAAGAAATCATAAAGATCAGAGCAGAAATAAATGAAATAGAAACAAAGAAAACAATAGCAAAGATTAAAAAATCTAAAAGCTGGTTCTTTGAGAAGATAAACAAAATCGATAAACCTTTAGCCACACTCATCAAGAAAAAGGGAGAGGACTCAAATCAATAAAATTAGAAATGAAAAAGGAAAAGTTACAACAGGCACTGCAGAAATACAAAGCATCATAAGAGACAACTACAAGCAACCCTAAGCCAATAAAATGGACAACCTGATAGAAATGGACAAATTCTTAGAAAGGTATAACCTTTCAAGACTGAACCAGGAAGAAATAGAAAATATGAACAGATCAATTACAAGTAATGAAATTGAAACTGTGATTAAAAATCTTCCAACAAACAAAAGTCCAGGACCAGATGGCTTCATAGGTGAATTCTTTCAAACATTTAGAGGAGAGCTAACACCCATCCTTCTCAAACTCTTCCAAAAGTTGCAGAGGAAGAAACACTCCCAAACTCATTCTGCAAGTCCACCATCACCCTGATACCAAAACCAGACAAAGATACTACAAAAAAAGAAAATTACAGACCAATATCACTGATGAATATTGATGCAAAAGTCCTCAACAAAATACTAGGAAACAGAACCCAACAATACTTTAAAAGGATTATACACCATGATCAAGTGGGATTTATCCCAGGGATGCAAGGATTATTCAATATAAGCAAATCAATCAATGTGATACACCATATTAACAAATTGAAGAATAAAAACCATATGATCATCTCAATAGATGCAGAAACAGCTTTTGACAAAATTCAACACCCATTTATGATAAAAAAAACTCTCCAGAAAGTGGGCATAGAGGGAAGCTACCTCACCCTAATAAAGCTCATATATGACAAACCTACAGCAAACTTCATTCACAATGGTAAAAAACTGAAAGCATTTCCTCTAAGATGAGGAATAAGACAAGGATGTCCACTCTCACCACTATTATTCAACAGAGTTTTGGAAGTTTTAGCCACAGCAAGCAGAGAAGAAAAAGAAATAAAAGGAATCCCAATCGGAAAAGAAGAAGTAAAACTGTCACTGTTTGCAGATGACATGATAGTATACATACAGAATCCTAAAGATGCCACCAGAAAACTACTAGACCTAATCAATGAATTTGGTAAAGTTTTAGGATACAAAATTAATGCACAGAAGTCTCTTGCATTCCTATACACTAACAATGAAAGATCAGAAAGAGAAATTAAGGGAACAATCCTATTCACATTTGCAAAAAAAAAAAAAAAAGAATAAAATGCCTAGGAACCAAAAAAAAAAAAAATGCCTAGGAACAAACCTACCTAGGGCGACAAAAGACCTGTATGCAGAAAACTATAAGACACTGGTGAAAAAATTCAAAGATGACATAAACAGATGGAGAAATGTACCGTGTCCTTGGATTGCAAGAATCAATATTGTGAAAATTACTATACTACCCAAAGCAATCTACAGATTCAATGCAATCCCAATCAAATTACCAATAGAGTTTTTTACAGAACTAGAACAAAAAATCTTAAAATTTGTATGGAGACAAAAAAGACCCTGAATAGCAAAAGTAATCTTGAGAGAAAAAAACAGAGCTGGAAGAATCAGAATCCTTGACTTCAGACTATACTACAAAGCTACAGTAATCAAGACAATATGGTACTGGAACAAAAAACAGAAATATAGATCAAAGGAAGAGGATAGAAAGCCCAGAGATAAACCCACGCACCTATGGTCAACTAGTCTATGACAAAGGAGGCAAGGATATACAACAGAGAAAAGACAGTCTCTTCAATAAGTGGTGCTGGGAAAACTGGACAACTACATGTAAAAGAATGAAGTTAGAACACTCCCTAACACCATACACAAAAATAAACTCAAAATGGATTAAAGACCTAATTGTAGGGCAGACACTATAAAACTCTTAGAGGAAAACATAGGAAGAACACTCTTTGACATAAATCACACAAGATCTTTTTTGATCCACCTCCTAGAGTAATAGAAATAAAAACAAAAATAAACAAATGGGACCTAAAGAAACTTAAAAGCGTTTGCACAGCAAAGGAAACCATAAACAAGATGAAAAGCCAACCTTCAGAATGGGAGAAAATATTTGCAAACACATCACCGGACAAAGGATTAATCTCCAAAATATAGAAACAGCTTGATATTAAAAAAAAAAAAAAAAAAACAGACATTTCTCCAAAGATGGCATACAGATGGCCAAGAGGCACATGAAAAGCTGCTCAACATCACTAATTGTTAGAGAAATTCAAATCAAAACTACAATGAGGGTCACCTCACACCAGTCAGAATGGGCATCATTCAAAAATCTACAAACAACAAAAGCTGGAGAGGGTGTGGAGAAAAGGGGACCCTCTTGCCCTGTTGGTGGGAATATAAATTGGTACAGCCATTATGGAGAACAGTATGGAGGTTCCTTAAAAAACTAAAAATAGAATTACCATATGACCCAGCTATCCCACTACTGGGCATATACCCAGAAACCATAATTCAAAAAGACACATGTACCCCAATGTTCATTGCAGCACTATTTACAATAGCTAGGTCATGGAAGCAACCTAAATCCCCATTGACAGATGAATGGATAAAGAAGATTTGGTACATATATATAATGGAACATTATTCAGCCATAAAAAGGAATGAAATTGGATTATTTGTAGAGAAGTGGATGGACCTAAAGACTGTGATACAGAGTGAAGTAAGTCAGGAAGAGAAAAACAAATATCATGTATTAATGCATATATGTAGAATCTAGAAAAGTGGTGTAGATGAACCGGTTTGCAAGGCAGAAATAGACAGAGATGTAGAGAACAAACATATGGACACCAAGGGGAGAAAGCAGGGGTGGGGGTGGGTGGTGGTGTTGGGATGAATTGGGAGACTGGGTTTGACTTATATACACTAATATGTACAAAATAGACAACTAATAAGAACTTGCTGTATAAAAAATAAACAAAATTAAATTAAAAAATATGTTTCCTTTAAACACTTTATCACATCAAAGGCATATTTTATTTGAAGCATATTTCTGGGAGAATCATGGAGAAATATCATTCTTTTTCAATTTGAAATAATTATGACTAATCTTTTCATAAATACATACTTTATAATATATCATCCTTGAATTAACATATCATTATTATTATTATGATTAAATTAATAGTATAAATGATTCAGTAATAATAATACTGGTCTTTTTATATAGTAATAAATGACTGATGATCAAATGCAAAACAGACTAGTAATTGACCCCAGCAAATTACCCATTATATATACATTTTGAGACATCACAGTTTACTTGCTTTAACTCAAAGGAATATATTTTGACAAGCTTTTAGTTGTGTTCTCCTAATTAGAGCGTCCCTAGCTCAAGACAATTTAACCCTCCCATTCTGGTTGCTGGTAGATATATCCTGGGATTTGCCACTGGCAGATGACACTGAAAACCTTCTTCATTAGCATTCAACCTGGTGGAGGAAATTCAAAAGGCCTGTGCACAAAGTGGAAGAACTCTTAGTTCTGCATATTGATGGCCGAGGAGGAGGCCGTGAGCCCCAGCCAGCCTGGGAGCAGATCGGAAAAGCATGACATTCTGAGGCTCATCCTTTATCATTGACAACATATTTAATTTCCATTGGAAAAAATGACACAATTTTCCCTAACTTGTATTCGTCTAATGCTTCACAATTATTTGCCCACCCAAAGGAAAAATTAAAATAAGGTTGACTTATGTCCAAAAACTTTGTGTTAGGAAAAAGGTAGCAGAAAACTCTGAGGGATTTGTTGGAGGTTTAGTAATGAAACATGACAAACATTTAGTTGTATGTGTATTAAAATGCAAAATACTTTCGTGCTTTTTCCTTTCTTTTAAGTTTTCCATATGCATTTCTCTGTACACGTAGATTGGTCAACAAATTGATGAAATCTTAGCCCTTTTCCTCCCTTGCTGACTCACTAAGCATTCCATTTTATAAAAGGCAAAGTCAGCTCCAAGCTTTAGATGAAACTGCTGTTAGAAACTTAAAATCCTCATTAGACAGAAAAATGGAAAACATTAAGAGGAAAGGTTAGTGTTTTTTTTTTAACCATAGGAAATAATTTTTGTGTAGACAATATTTTCAAAAGGCCTTACAAAACAAGCAGAACTGCATCATATAAGAGTATTTCCTCAACGTTAACCCAGATGAAGGTGGTGACATTTTCCTTGCTCTGCTCAAGTTGGAGGAAACCCCAAAATAGATCAGCACTGAACACAGAGGACTCTGCCAAATTTCAAATCTGCAGGCCCAGCAACAGTAAAAACGGTATTTAAATATTTTACACTCAAGTAGCGTGGTTGCCACTGTTTTCATGACCATTTTTAAAGTTTAATACAGGATTATCTTGGATGAGGTCCTGCTCTAACACAGTTGAACATCCCTGCTTCTTAAGAGAAGTCATGCTTAGAGAAGTGTTACTTTATACTCTGGAATTAGGCTTGAGAAGGAGTGGGGTTTATGCTTGACTAATACAATTCACCACATCCTCTGGCATCTACGTCCACTAGAGAGTAAGAAAGGGAGAGAGTAAATCAAATTTTTGCTCTACTTTTTATTCAACTCTTAGTTATCCCCAGATGAGTAATCCAGAACCCCCCTTTTCTCACCTTTAATCCATCTCACTGCTCATTAGAATGATGATAACTGGAAGACAAACATCATTTTCATCAGCAAATGTTTTCTGAGTTCTCTGGGAGTAAAGGCCATTATACTAAGAGTTGTTTTAGGGATTCTATGTTCTGTGAAAATTAAATTGCTTCTGCTGGAAAAAGAGCAGAGTGGTGGGGAATAAAATGAAGGTGGTAGTAATAGGAGACAGTCTTGATCACTATTGTTAACTGAGATTTAGATCCTTTTCCTAAAGCCTTTCCTTTTCTTTCTCCTCCTCTCTCCTCTACCTTTCCTTTCCTCTACCTCCTCCTCTTGCTTCTTCTCTTCCTTCCATCATAAACTAACAGTTAGGAAGAGAATTAATTTCCTATGCATTAGAAGACTCTAGCCCAGTTGAATACCATAGGATCCATTCAGGTGAAATTTTCTCTAACTGGTTATATTTTAAATTTTGGCTAAAGGACTAAACACATTTTAAAAATCACAAATCTAAAATTTCTGAAATACATGGGCTGTTTAAATTTTATAATTCCATTACATGTTTCCACTTTTCTTCTTTGAACAACACTGGCTCTTCCAATGCAGTTATTCTAATTAGCTTCCTCCTATGTTCCTATTAGTTAAGGTTGTCACACTTATGCCTGCCCATAGTATTGTTTCTAGGTGTCTCTCATAATTTCTTCATTATACAACTCCCTTTAGAAATCATACGAATTTTTCTAATATTCTTTTCTACCTTTCTCTACCATCTACCAATCTTTAAGCTCATTTCTACCCAATTCAATCAGTTAACACCTGTTTTCTACATTTTCCTTTCTCTTTTTCCATAATATCAATTTCAGGAACTTCAGTATGCCTGTAAACTTTACAGTTTCTTAATATGTTTTGCTCCAATTCCAATTCCACTCTTTTCCTTTTGAGTCATCTTATATCTTTTACCTTGTGTATTGTTCTAGGATTTTTTCAGTCACAATTGATATAAATTCAACTCAAATTTTACTAAGAGAAAATATTGGTTCATGGAATAGTGAAGTTGTTATGGCTGGATCCTTGGTCAGCCAAGGATCTCAGGAATCTATTTTTTGTTTTGTTTTTCCCAATTTCTTGATAATGCTTTGTACTATTTTTAAGCATGAGTTCTCCATATAATAATAAAAGATGATCTCTTTTCATCCAGCCTTATGGGTCCTTTGTAGCAGTTACCCAAACATAGATCTATCAAACATCAATCATCTGTCTTCCAGTATGTATATCAATCAATGAAAAAAAAATCTATTGTTCCTGTTTGAATCACCAAACAAGATCACCAAACAAGAGAAATAATTTATAGTTAGATGGCCTGAAATGATTCCTTTGAAAAGGAAGGTGAAGTATGTTGCTGAGTATATTAGTTTTATACTGCTACTGTGACAAATACCACACACTTAGCAGTTTAAAACAATACAAAATTATTCTCCTATAGCTCTGGAGGTCAGAAGCCTGAAATGGTATTACTGGGATAAAATCAATGTGTTGACAGGCCAACATTTCTCTTAGAAGCTATAAGGGAGAATCTGTTCCTTTCCTTTTTCCACTGTCTAGAGCCTGCTTACTTTCTTTGGCTCCTGGCCCCTTTTTCTATCTTCAAAGCCAACAGCATAGCATCTTCAAATCTGTTCCCTTTCTGTCCTTTGTTTCCATCATCTCCTTCTGTGACTGACTCTCCTGCCTCGCTGTTATAAGGAGCTTTGTGAATACAATGGACCCACTCTTATAATCCAAGGGAAGCTCCCCATCTCAAGGTCCTTAATATAATCACACATGCAACAAATGTCTTTTTTATTATGTAAAGCAACAGATTCTTAGGTTTCAGGGATAAGAATATGGACAATTTTAGGGGCTGTTTTTCTGCCTACCACCATAGGCAAGCCTGGGAACACCTTTCCCCTTATGGTAGTAGAACAGTGCTCTTTGAATGATAGGGCTACAAATGGGGATATGTTTGTGTGGCTCCCAAATTCATGTGTTGAAACTCTAACCGCCAATGAGAAGGTATTACCATGTGTGCCTTTGAGAGGTAGTTAGGGTTAGATGAAGTCGTGATATTGGAGCTCCTATGATTGGATGAGTGTCCTTACAAGATGAGAGAGAGGAACTCTCTCTGTTCTCTGCCTTGTGAACACACAGCAAGAAGACAGCCACCCGCAAACCGGGAAGTGAGTTCTCACCAGAACCTGACCATGCTGGTACCTTGATCCTGGACTTCCCAGCCTCCAAACCTGTGAGTAATAGACTTCTGTTATTTAAGCCACTCAGTCTATAGTGTTTGTTACAGCAGCCTGAACCGACAGGATAGAACACTTTCCTAAAAGAACAGATGGATTTTCAGAAGAAACTCAGATGGCCTAACACAACTATTTTCTAATATTATTATCAGTCTTTAGTTGACTGACATGATCTGGCATTCTCAGTAGATAATCTGCAAGGTCTCAATATTATCCATAAACTCTCACTCTCAGCAGATGGCTTTGCTTTATAATCTTGAAAGTAGATGCTACCACTGAGAGCTTTATGAACATTACCATTGTGTTATTTTTTCACCCTTGTTTTTCTCATCACCATCTATATCCATTTCTATTGTATCAACTGATACTAATCAATGATTACTACATGACTAATAATGGATCCCCAAATCTTTATCTCTTTCCCAGATCCTTCAACTAAGCTTCATTTTCAATCCCTGCTGGGCATTTTTGCCTGTATATCTCATTGGAATCCTTAAATCTGTATTTTCAAAGTAAAACCCATTGTTTTTCTTCTAAACTCTTTCTCTAATGAATTGTTCTTTCTGTTAATATCATCCTAATCGAAGTTGGAACCCTGGAGTCATCTTTGTTTTCTCTCTCTTTTTTTTTGTTTTTCATTTCTAACCAGTTGATAAAATTCAATACAATTTGTCTCTTAATTGCATATAGCTGTGTTTTAATTCTCCTTATCTCTCATTGGAACCACTGTAATAGACTTGCTGCTTTCCACGTGTCTACCTGTAACTTTGCCCAGTAAATATTTCTAAAATGAGATAATGATTATACTTTTTAGCATCTAGAAAATTTTCAGTGCTCCCCAATGTATTGAGAATTAAGTAATAATCATTTACAGTTGCATAATAATGTTTTACAATTAACTAAGCACTTTGCATCCATTATCATATTTTTTTGTTACAGAAATAGGCTTATAAAATACTCTAGTTTTTATTATGAATGAGGAAACTGAGATGCACAGAGGTAGAATTTTTGAATAGGCTTATATGTTTAGTGACAGAGATTTACATCATATCTATTGTACTCAGATCCACTCTTCTTTGAGACAGAGGAACTTTTCTCATTTAGCCATTCAATGTCTTCCACTGGGAGGGCTTATTGTACCACTCTGACCTTATATGTTATCACCATAACCCTTAATTAAGTTTACTACTTATGCCTCTCAATTTTGAATCATTGTAATGTTGTTTCTTTGTGAAATCCTCTCCATCTCGTCCTTTTGTTATCCTATACATTCCTCTAATTCTTTATGAAATCTACTGATATTGATTCAATGTGATCTCTCCCTCGTGCTTCTATTCTTATTTTGCGTTTTGTGTGATTTTTTTATTTTGCCCATAAGCTTTTGAAGTAATATATATTCCCAAGTGATTAGTACAAACAGGACCCTTCATTTGTGAATGACTCAAGACACAAATGTTAATTTAACATATCTTATTCCTATCTATACCATGTTTAAAAGATCATGAGACTTCCTATGCTGGGTTTGACCCCAGCATTCTGTCTTTAGCAGAAGAAAGAACAAACATGTATTAAAGAAAAAACTTATTCTGACACTTGTGAAAACAGTAAGAAAAACTTTATCAGGATTATTACAGTAGGTGTCAAGATTATCCCAACAGGGGAGGGAGATACAGCAGGCAGCTGGAGAGTTATAGTCAACCAGGAGAATGAGCAGTGTCAGTGGATGGAATATTACTAAGAGGAGACATCAAGGGTAGGGAGATTCTTGCTACACTGACCTAGCAGGATTCTTACTGAAGGTAGGCCAAGGTTATCAGATATCAAGGGTGGAGGGATTCTCACTAAATTGACTTAGCAGTTTTCCCTTTACAACTACACTAGACAGGCCCAACAGGGCCCAAGGATGAAACCCAGTTGAAAGGAAGGCTTAGAGGAGCTTGCCTAAAGTTTGGTCACAGAGAGAGTCTTTGTCACATGGTAGGTAGGATAGGAGAGAAATAGTGATTTTCTTCTCTTAAACAGCTGCAATTCCCTCAGTTTGCCATTATAGATAAATGGTTAATGATTTTCTCTGAACTTTCAATCCATCTGTAGTTTTATCTCACCCTACTCTTAGGAAGTGTTATCTGTTTTGTGAGGGGATGTCTAGTTGTAAGCCACACTAGGCGTGGGTAGGTACCCTATGCACAGTGTCCATACTTTTCTTGATATTAACTGTATACCTTCTCCCAGAGTTTACATTTCACAACTGAAAAATCCTCATGCAACATCTCACCCTATTCTCCTTTTCTGCATTGTTTTTGCAACCTTTCTTAGACTTTTTCTATTTGAATTTTAGCTATCTCACACTGTGACAATTAAAGCTGTAAACATTTCTTCCAGATGGTAAAGCATCAAAATAGTTTCAAAGACTTAGGTAATAACTTTTATGTTCTTTTTAATATGACATATACTAATGATTGATATTTTAGTTGTATTCTTGATCAAGTCAAATTTTAAGCTTTTATCTGTTAGACTGAGGTCTTAAATGATACCTTAGAGTTGATAATTATAATACAAATTATTTTCTCATGTTCACTACTTCCTCATACAAAAAGAAAAAATGATCTGCCACTTATAAAAGCACTCAAAATTTTGTGAAGGGGCTTCCCTGGTGGCACAGTGGTTGAGAGTCCACCTGCCGATGCAGGGGACGTGGGTTCATGCCCCAGTCTGGGAAGATCCCACATGCCGTGGAGCAGCTGGGCCCATGAGCCATGGCCGCTGAGCCTGCGCGTCCGGAGCCTGTGCTCCGCAATGGGAGAGGCCCACGTACCGCAAAAAAAAAAAAAAAAAAAAAATTGTGAAGACTATTATCTAGCCTACTGCAGTAAATTAATACTAATTTTATTTATGTCTATTTTCAGGTCATATTTCTCAATACTTTAGTTATCTGAAAGATTTTTGCCTTCTTAAAATTTCAGGATGATATAATGAGGAATTACCTTTGCATTTCTCCATTTAACATATTGTTTATTTCAATTTATATTTTATAAATTCAAGTGTATCCAGAAGCACAGAGACCAATGTTCATAATATTTATGTACCATTAAGATTTTAAAAATCTTAAAATTTTGCCATAGGGCTTTCCTGGTGGCGCAGTGCTTGAGAGTCCACTGCCGATGCAGGGGGCGCAGGTTCGTGCCCCGGTCTGGGAGGATCCCACATGTCACGGAGCGGCTGGGCCCGTGCACCATGGCTGCTGAGCCTGCGCGTCCGGAGCCTGTGCTCCGCAACGGGAGAGGCCACGGCGGTGAGAGGCCCGCGTACCGGAAAAAAAAAAAATTGCCATATTCATTTTTTTGGGGGGAGTAAAACAGTATAGAATCAGTTTACATCTCTTTGTATCCCTCCTGAAACCTATTCCCCTCATTCCTGTCCCAGAAATAGTCACTTTGTTAAGTTTGTTTCCCATGGAATATAGACATTCTTGGGAAGTTAAAAGCATGTAATTTCTCTTGGCCAGGTTATCATCTCTCTAGAACAGACTTCTACATTCTTATCTCTACCAAACTTCCCCATGGTCTTCCAGAAACCCAAGTGAGCCTTTTGAAACCACGGGCACATAACAGTGTTTGATTTTCATGTGTCACATGATTTCACCTCTTGCTTCACATTATAATTAACCAACCATCTCCAGGGTATGCATATCTTCAGAAAAAGAAATGTCATTCTAGTTCAACCTATGTGACAGCAAAAAACTTACCTCTAAATTATAATCAAGAGCAGGTCACATGCTCGGAGAATGACAGGAGAACAAAAGCTGAGTACATTAGATTGTCAGCAGATTTATCTTTTTCAAGTTAAATTAACTTCAGCAGTAATCATTTAAAATATCAAAAATATCTTTTTTGAATGTAATTTCAGCAATTGGTCTGACCCCCATGAAGAGTTACAAGTATAGTAATAATGATTCATATAAAAATTTTTTTAATTAAAATGAAGATAATATGTTCTAATTTTTAGTGATAGAAAAGGTAAAACCTCCAAGTAAAAATAATATTTTTGAATCTTTAGAAATATAAGAATTAAAGTTACTCAATGTTTATTATCTTTTATTTCCTCTACTTTCCTTCCAATGGACCGGTGGAAACGAGAAATGTCATGGGAAGGCAATTACCTCTATCTAGGCACGGATACCTACACTAGGACAGCTGATCTCATCAGCCTCTGTAACTATTCAGGGAACTGTTATAACATGGGAGGTAATGTAACAGAGGCCAGAAAAGAAAGTCTGTACATGCCAGGCACTTCATTACTACTTAGTAATGATTATTAACAAATAATAATCTTATTTTTATACCTTGAAAAATGTTCCCACCAAAGCCCATCCAGAGTTATCCTATTACTACATTAACAAAAACAAATGTGGACTTCCCAAGTGGTCCAGTGGTTGGGACGCTGCATTTCCACTGCAGGGGGTATGTGTTCAATCCCTGGTCTGGGAACTAAGATCCTACATGCTGCCTGGCACAGCCAAAACCAAAATGAAACAAAAATAAATGTAATGTGTAAAATGCAAAATGTAAATTTGACACTGAGGAATCTATATCTAATTTTGTTTTTTATAAGTTATTTAGTTTTATAAGCAAATTTTGTTTTTTTACAAAACCTTTGTTTTTATAAGAATGTATCCACTGCAAAGGGAAAATTACAATTTTTAAATTTTCAGGATTATTCCTATACTACATTAATGAATCTACAAAGAAAAAATTTTTCCACTGTGCCTAAAAACTTGCTTGTCAATTTCTCTATTGGCTTCACCTGGGTGATATGTAAAGTATCACCCAGGTGAAGCCAACAGGTGATACCTAGGTGAGATTTTGAGGTGACAAAGCAGTACCTGATCTGGACATTTTTCAACGTACAAATCACTGAGCTAGCTACTAAGGACACAAGAATGAATAAGAGTTATGCTGCTCAATAGTTAAAGAGAAGAAATGTATTTAAAATGATTGACATTCTGATATGGCAAAGAGCTTTAACAGAGGAATACACTAAGTGCAATGAAAACAACGAATCCTAGTGATATAATGGAAGATTCAGGTACATTTCAGTTTTATTTAATAGATGTGTGGACCTTGGGTATACAAAAGAAGGATTTTCAAATATGAGTTTAAAAAATTTAATTATCTCTATGTTAAACAATTTTACTCATTTTAAGAGAACTATGCTTTTGATTACATAGTCTTTCTGTAATCTCAATAGCTCTGTCAAAGAGTGACATATGTCAGATCATTTCATTACAACCACCCACATGAACTCTGAAACATGGATCTTTTATTTAATCTATCCAAGATTCCACAAAGCTGTACCTCTACTTTCTTTATTCTCAGTAATAACTTTCATTTTGTAAACTATCAGCATAAAGTGAACTAATTTCAATAACTGACAAGTTACTTTTGTACATTTACTTTTCTAAATGGTGAAAAACATTCTTACTCTATTCACTGTTCATAAAGTTTTGAAAGTCTTTTATACATAAATCCCTTGACAACAATGGATATGAATATAGTGTACTTTACAGGCAGTCAAAGGTAGGACTGATGCTGAGTACTTTCATAAGTTGGTGTGAGAATAAAAAGTAGAGTATTTAAAAAAAAAGAGAAATTCTTTATTATCTTAAATATTTGTATCTCTCCATCATTCCATAGGCTTATATTTTTATTCCCAAATTACTTTCCATTCATCATTTATGTAAGTTTTATAGTTCTAAGTTGAAATGCAATATTATGCATTTGCATTTAAGTAATATTGGACTATCACTTTATTTTTCATCTTTGATCTATTGTTTGCCAGCTCAATAGGCAGTAAGAAACATTAATTAAAAGAACTAAATAGAGGAAAAAGGAAAACACCAAAAAAATTGAAATCAGAGAAACAAGAACATGGGACTATAATGGGGGCAAAGGAGAGGAGGGCAGAGGGAGGTTATTTATCAACAGCAAATAGAAAAAAATTACTTATAAAAAATAAAGATTATAATTTGCAAAATTTTGGTTACTTAAAAATATATGTAAACTTTGAAGAATTATATTTCTACAGATATATTCTGAGGAATAAGGATGTATATCTGATATAATGGGACATATGTTTGAACATATATAAAAAGGATGTTCAAAGTAAAATGCTTTTATTACTGAAATAGTGTTACAATCTGAAAATCCAATTATAGGGTACGGTTTTTAAAGTATGCTTCAATTTTATAGGCAGACAAAGACAGTGTTTTGAAAAGAATTTTATCCTATTAACATGGAAGAATATTCACGACATATTTCTTAGGGAGAAAAGCAGATTACAAAACAGTATGGACAATAGGTCCTTTGTTTCATAAAAATAATTTATATATATTTCTGTTGCATATCTGGAAGAACATAAAATTTTTAACAGTGTTATCCCTTGTTCATATATTTATATAAGGTTTTTCATTTTTCATTTTGCTTATATGATTTTTCTATTTTACTTTTTACAGTGAACATGGGTTAATTACGTTAAACATTTTTTAAATCTGTTCTTGATAGTAAGCTTCTGTAAAGAAAATGTCAGTGTGGCACTGAGTCATCTAAGAGTTAAATTGAGTTATGGATATAAAAACGTTAATGCATTAACTGAATGTACATCTATCAGATATGCACAATTAAGTCAATCTGAACAGTATAAATCAAGTGAGGAACAGTGTTGAAAATCTCAATTTCTTCAAATGTAAAATAAATAAAGTAATCTACTCTTTCCATCTGTGAATGCCAAGATCACATAAATATTGCCTCTATGAAACCTTTGGGCAGTGATTCCACTTAAACAGGGAGGTCCCAGAAAGGATAAGGCCTGAAGATCCACTAATAAGCAGATTCTCTCTGTCACTCTTTATCATCCAACAGCAAATTTTCAGACTCTATACAACCATAATATCCATTGGTACACTGGGTATATTTTTAAAGGAATGCCACCTAGTAAGGTAAAAAATATATTGATTCCAGTAAGCTGTTTATTCAGAGGGAGTATCCAACATGTTTTAAAACTTGTCTCACATCATGAAATGCACAGTACTGATTATGTAATCAAGAGGGGTCCAGGATAAACCACTGTGGAATAAAAATTACTTTGAGGGTTTCCCTGGTGGTGCAGTGGTTGAGAGTCTGCCTGGCGATCCAGGGGCCACGGGTTCGTGTCCCGGTCCGGGAAGATCCCACATGCCGCGGAGCGGTTAGGCCCGTGAGCCATGGTCGCTGAGCCTGCGCGTCTGGAGCCTGTGCTCCGCAACGGGAGAGGCCACAGCAGTGAGAGGCCCGCATAACGCAAAAAAAAAAAAAAAAAAAAAAAAAAAAATTACTTTGAGCTGAAGGCATTTGAGAATAGATATTTTTTCTTTGAACTCTCTTATCTTCCCAAAAGCAGAGCTTCCCAAAAGAACTCAGTTGTCATAAATACCCTACCCTGGAGTTTCACAACCGGGGAAGATTGACTCTTACCACTGGGTGGGGGAATTCAGAACCACACGTAAACAGACATTGCCACAAAGCTCAGATTACCCATCTATTATCTTAAGAGCCTATCTATTATCTTTCCTAAAAGTCATTTGTTTTCCCATAAATTCCTTTGCTTCTTCACCTCTTCCCATGTTAAGACATCATTCACTTTCCCAGAAGTGCCCTTCTCCTCCTTTCATTCCCCTTTTAAAATGGTATATAAGCTTCAATTTCTAATCACTTCCTGAAGTCACATTTTTCTGTGAACTTCCATATGTACGTTAATAAAAATACATGATTAAATGTTAGCTTTTCTTTTATTAATCTGTCTTTTGTCAGTTTAATTTGCAGGACCACATACACTAAAACTAAGAGGGTACTGGAAAAGTTTTTCCTCCCTGACAGTGCCCTTGCTAACACAGACAGAGATGGTCACTTGGTGAGGTGTCAGCAGATTTTGTCAAACTTTTGGGGAGAAAAGATCAAAATGCACCGTATGCTCCCTTTTCTAGTGAATACATTTTATAAGTAAGACAAATTGTTGTCCTTGAATTTTAGCTACAATCTGTCTCTTCCTAGGATCTAATAAGTAATATTTTTTAAAGGAAAGGAGGGGAGTATAACCTGGTCTGTTCTGGTGAATTCTGCTAATGTAACTGAGCAGGACCCTATGGGGCCTTCCTGGGACAGAGCCGTCCCCCATATCCTCTGCTTTAGCTCCTCTTTGAAGTACCTAGATAATAGTATCTGATGCACATTTTCTGAGTTGTTTTGGAAGACATGAACTACTTGATGACCCTGAGCACATAACCCCCAGTCCTGCTGGAGCCTAAGGATTGAGAATGTAAACTCCTGTGATACTGCTCTGTTACCTCACCATCAACCAATCAGAGAATTTTGCAGGAGCTAATCATATACCCTGTGACTCCCCTCCCTCACCTTGCCTTTAAAAATGTTTCCCTGAAACCCATCATGGAATTCAGACTTTTTGAGCACTAGCTGTCCCAGACTCTTTGTCTGGTGCCTTACAATAAATGCTGCATTTTCCTTCACCACAGCCTGGTGTCAATAGATTGGCTTTACAGCATGCAGGTAAGCAGGCCCAAGTTTAGTTCAGTAACACCAAAATTTAAGTTTTAAATCAGATGACAAAAATCAATACCTCTTCCATGAACCTACAATAAGTATATGACATTATAACATTAATAAATAATAAGTATTCAAAATTCTGAAATACATAGAAAAATTATAAAGAAGACAATAACAATCACCCATAATATTTATACCTGATGATGATGACAGTGATGATGATGATGACTGATAATGACAACAACAATGGCAATTGTGATAATAATGATAGTAGCAATTAACATATATTGTGCACTTACATCATATTGGCATTCTGCTTAGTGTTTTATGTACATAATCTTATAGATCATGTACAGCTATTGTTGTCCCACTTTTATAAGTGAGAGAACTCAAGTTTAGAATGTTGATTTTTGAATCAGAAGAGGGTAGAACACTGAAGTAGAGGACTAGAGATCTGGCCCAACTCTTTATTTTAACAGATAAAGGTACAGAATGCCAAATTTTGACTAAGGTTGGACCGCTAGTTAGCTGCAGAGGTAAGATTATACTCATGCTTTCTGACTCTTAATTATGAACTATATTCACTGTCCATTTATCTTCATATATGTAATGTCTTAAAAGAAGGGTGTGGTCTAAATTCCTATTATAATCTCAAAATTCTTTTATTATTGTAATTTTAAAATCCAGGGCCATAGTAAGAAGCTGAATGAAGCTATCTACACTTTGCAAAGATATCCCATTTCACTTTCAAGAGTGCAGTCATTGTATTTGGAAGCTATTCTACCACACCTGCTTCCATCCCCCAAAAAAAGAAAATTATTCTAAATATATGAATAACAATCTCTAGACTTTTTTAATATTTAGAATCCCCTTTTCTCAAAATTTTAAACAATTCAGTCAAATGGTATCACATCATCTGCAATAACATCCAAGAAAATAAAAAGTAATGTGTTCAGAAAGTTGTGCTGCTGGTGAAGAAGATCTTGTTCTTGAAGTGTGAGAGAGGGGGAGGTACAACTCCAGTCATGGTCAGGGTCAAGTTAATAAATTCTTTTTTATTTTCCAATGGAGTATGCCATGTACTTAAATTGTTCCACGGTGCCCTATTGTCCTGACACCTCCATCTATTCTGAACCACTTTGTTTAAATGAAAAGCCCATGTTTAATTTTGTAATACAAAACACAGCTGAATCATTGACACTTCAATCAGACTTTATTATGCTGAAATCACAGTAGGATAGCCCTTCTACCCAGAATGCACAGACACTAAAGTAGAATTGATTTCAATCTAAAAATGAAAGAAAAAACACATCAATATATGCATGCATCTGCATAATAATCAGTGTAATTTCATTATAACTGTGTTCACCCAATAGCAGAACTCACCATGAGATAGACCTGAATCTGGCTGTATCTATTTATAGTTTTAGAAAGAAAAAAAATTTAAACTAGGTTGACAACTTTATTTATAAAGAAGTTTAATCACTCCTATACTACAAGAGTATGCAGTGAGAAGAATGTCTTAAATTTGTCAGGCATTTGTTTGTCTCTAACTGGGAGAGTTATTTATTGTCACAAATATTGGAAAGTTTACTGAAGGTAACTCTGACTTGTCAGACAGGTACAGACTTTTGCAGATGGTACTGTGGAACAGCTGATCACATATAGGTTGATCAGGTTCCCTGAGTTACTTAGGAGTTAAGAGGAGATTCCAAACCTAAATCTCTCTTTTGGCCAATAAAATAGATATGTGGAGAAATAAATGAGAGTTATATTTTATATAAAGACCCTGAAGGTACAGTCAAATTTAGATTTATGTTTTAGTGTGGTTAAGCAAGGAAAATATGAAATAAATATTATCATAATTGGTTAACTGCCTATTGTCTAGAATCAACACTCTGCTTCTCTGAAATGTAGAGGAGTAGAATTTTTTCCTCTATCCTTCTTGGTTCTTTGGCTGGCCTAATAATCAAAACAACATAGGACAGATTAACAGGAGAAAAACAAATTTAATTATGTATGTATGGGAGCCCCATAAGACTATGAGACCCACAGGCAGTAGGACAAATGAGGCTTATATGCCATCCTGGGCTAAGAAAAAAGGATGAGGGTCTGGGACTTCAAAGGGGAGAAAGACAGTTCACAGGAAGATGGGAAGAACAAATGTTTGGTAAATGAATGTTTACCATGCCATGCAGAGACAAGGGGACACGGAGAGGAATTTGGTCTCTAGACCCATCTAACCTTCCCCCAGCTCACCGCACCCAGTCCATAGTCTTCATAGTTATCTCTGGTGATAGTTCTCTTCATAGACTAGGCCCTCTATCTAAATTATTTTAGGCAGTTAAAGGAGAGGTAAATGTTTTTCTTGAATCTGCTGGGTCTTGATTGCCTTCAGTTAAAAATAGTCCATGTGCCAAAGTGGCATATTTTGGGGAGACTTGTTCTGAACCCTTTCAAAGGGCAAGAGTAGGAAAATGAGCAGCTTCCCAGAGAGTTTAAGTCCTGCATTGCGGCTTCTAACTAAACCAGCAAGATTTTGATGCTTTTAAAGGATACTCAAAGACTGTTTGCTTAAACTGGATGCTGCATAAAATGCCAAACAAGTCTATGAGGTGTGAGAAATGTGTTGGCTTTTGTCCACTTATAAACTTAAAATTGAAACAAATCATGTTGTTGCCTAAACTGTTTTCTAGGCCAGATGAAAACTGGGACTCCTACATAATGCATATGTTCCATTAGTTGCAAGAAAGGAAAAAAAAAATCTGTAGTTTAGAGAGAACACAGTTCTCATAGCATAAAAATGCCAGCATGAGAAAATACATAAATAAAAAGAGACTTACAAATGAGTACATTTACATGCAGGAAAAAGAAGAGAATTTAAATAACCAAAGCAGGTGAGCTGTTTTAACAGAGACCAGCGTTATTTAACAAAAGGCATTACATCTAATTCCACCGTTAAATCCATCTTGCAAGGTGAAGTGAAATTAGAGCAGCAACCTGAAATTGTCAATAATGGAGAGTATTCCCTGTGCAGAGACCTCAGATGCTCTAAAACTTGAATCCATATCTTAGTTCAACACAAGGAGTCTTATCTTGAGGATGTGGATCTTGAAAAATCAATGAAAAATCCATCAAGAGTTTATGAAATTAGCTCAGATTTGCTAACTGTATATGGTGAAGAGGGGGAAAAAAGGTTGGACTGATTTATAATTCTTGCAAAGGTTCACCTTCATCTATAAAACAGCAGAAGAACCAGTGTATTAGCATATAAAGAGTTTTGGCATTTAGCAATAAATGATCAGAAAATTATATGAAGTCATGTTATTAAACATGAGAGAATCTGACTAATGAAGATATATAACAAAGATCATTTTTATCAACAAATAATCATTTGAAGTGAATATATATTATTCAGAACCTGAATCTAGGCTTTAGTACGCTAATTAAAAGACATTGGCTCCCCAGCTATTTACATGGCTTTCAGCTCTCCAAAGCCAGTGACCTAGTCAAGTTAATGTTGGCCTCAACTTAAAAGTCATCTGTATAAATAAATAATTCACACCCTCTGCATACTTATTGCATTAGCCGTTTCAGTGCAGGATTCTGCTGGTATTCTAAAAAACTTCAGTAGGGTTAAAACTGAGAATGCAAATAAAATATATTTTAGACCACTGTCTAGATTAGAACATGAAATTGTAAGATCAAAGTCATCTCATAAAAAAGAGTTACAACTATACATAAAGACTTCTTTTGGTTATATTGTCAGACTCAAACTGAATGATTAAAATATATGGATGTGTAAATGTGTATTTTGCAATCCAACAACAGCATTGAAATGACAAAGGTGACTTAGATAGTAGGATATTAAGGAAAAATTGCAGAATCCTGGGTGGAAAATAAAACCATAGTTTGAAATAGAAATTAATGTCATATTTTGTTTTCTTTGTTTTGCATTTTCAGCTGTGTTAGAGAACATACTAATCATTCAATAGTGGAAAAATTAAAGTCATCTAGATAATTTAAATAGTTACATATGTGTATATCATATAATCTAAACAGATTAATCATTACATCAAGCTGAATTTCCTGGAGCAACATTGGCTGACCATGATTTAGTTTATCCAGTTCATGTTTTTTTTCCGACTAGTTGTATTTTACTTCTCACGGGGACAGAATTTTAAAGCTGGTTAAGGTCAAGCATGTATTTAACTTGACTCCCATAAAAAAAGAAAAATCCACACTAACATCACAGTTGATATTACTTTGTTCCTTATGAGGAGACTTTAATTCTTAGTCTACTGATATGAAGAGTCCCATTTGCTTTATCATTTGCTTTAGCAAACTTTCTAAACTATATATGTGTGTGTATATGTGTATATTATATATATATATATATGCTACAATATTTACAGATTGGTACATAATTTGTCATAGTAACATAATTTCTTAGGAAATTTATTTCTGTTCAGTATTAATAATAACTAATAAAATAATAATAAATAATCCTTACCAAACATTATTTATTGCTGATCGTTTTTTTTTTTTTTTTTTGCGGTACATGGGCCTCTCACTGTTGTGGCCTCTCCCGTTGCAGAGCACAGGCTCCAGACACGCAGGCTCAGCGGCCATGGCTCACGGGCCCAGCCACTCCACAGCATGTGGGATCTTCCCAGACCGGGGCACAAACCCGTGTCCCCTGCATCATCAGGCAGACTCTCAACCACTGCACCACCAAGGAAGCCCCCCAAACATTATTTAAATAATTGAAAATATAAAGAGTTATATATATATATATATATATATATGTGTGTGTGTGTGTGTGTGTGTGTGTGTGTGTGTGTGTGTGTGTGTGTATTTAAGGAAGTATTACATTTGGGAAAACTTCAGCAATTTCAATAAATAAAAAATAAATATTTAATCAATAGTTAAAACAATTATTCATATTTGCAGACTCCTTATGTAGAAAAATACATATTTATTAGTTATAAAAGGACATTATTTAAACATGTCTACTGAATTTAATTTGCAAGAAGTAACAGATTTGTAGTCTTAACAAATATATGTCAAGACAATTAAGAATATAAACAAAATTCTACATCTAAAATATTCCAAAAGTGGTTAGTAAAGTACTCTTTTTTATGGATGAACTGCGTACAGGTTAGAATTTGTTGTAGGCTTTCCACAACTCCTAAAATTTATTGAAAATATAGGTTTGTAGGTAAGCATTGGTTATCCATTTGTTTCCTGATGTTAAACTTGCAGCATGCCACATGTGCTGTCTCATTGGCTATTTGATCTGGGCCACTGGGTGCTATTTATGAGACTAAAACTAGTTGCGCTCAGAAGACTTGTCATTCTGTAATTGATGTTAGGTTCTGACTCCCTCTATGCCATATGATCAAGTTCAAGGTCTGTTGGTCAGGTAATTATTGAGAAATTCTAAGCTACACATCATTGTACAACATCTTGAAAAGAAGAAAATTAAAAATGAGATGTGATCTTTTCCTTCAAGAATTTGCAGACAAGAAGATGAGATAGTCAGTATTAATATTTAAAGATAGAATTATATTACTTTGAAAACTTTAAAAGCAACAATAAGTGAAGGAGATGTATGATAGTTAATTTTATGTATCCATTTGAAAGGGTCATGGGATACTGAGACATTTGGTGAAACATTATTCTGGGTATGCCGTGAAAGGGTTTCTGAATGAGATTAACTTTTTTTGTGTGTGTGTGAGATTAACTTTTGAACCAGCAGAACAATAGAGCAGACTGCTGTCCCTAATTTGGGTGGGCCTCATCCAATCAATTGAAGACCTGAAAAGAACAAGAAGTCTAAGTAAGAGAGAACACCTCCTGCCTAACAAATTGAACTGGGACACTGATCTTTTTTTTTATTTTTATTTTTTTATACAGCAGGTTCTTATTAGTTATCTATTTTATACATATTAGTGTATATATGTCAATCCCAATCCCCCAATTCATCCCCTCACCCCCCCCACCACTTCCCCCCCTTGGTGTCCATACGTTTGTTCTCTACATCTGTGTCTCTATTTCTGCCCGGCAAACCAGTTCATCTGTACCATTTATCTAGGTTCCACGTATATGTGTTAATATATGATATTTGTTTTTCTCTTTCTGACTTACTTCACTCTGTTTGACAGTCTCTAAATCCATTCACGTGGACATTGGTCTTTTCTGGACTTAAGACTTGGACTAAAACATCAGCTCTTCTTGGGTTTCAGCCTGATGACTTTCAAACTGGAACTTACACTATCAGCTCTCCTGGTGTTTAAGTCTTCAGACTTGGATTGTAAGACATATTGGCTCCCGTGGGTCTCCAGTTTGCTGACTGCAGATCTTATGACTTATCAACCTCCATAATCATGTGAGCCAATTCTTTAAACCAATCAATCAATCAATCATATTAGTTCTGTTTCTCTGGAGAACCCTGACTAATGTACGAGGTTAGCCACTGGGACTGTGTAGGAAGATGAAACATTTTTCCCTAAAATGACTAAGATTGTTTAATTAAAAAAAATTTTTAAAGTCTTTATTGCATTTGTTACAATATTGCTTCTGTTTTATGTTTTGGTTTTTTTGGCCACGAGGCATATGGGATCTTATCCCCCTGACCAGGGATCTCGAACCTGTACCCCCTGCTTTGGAAGATGAAGTCTTAACCACTGGACTGCCAGGGAAGTCCCAAGATTGTTTATATATTTTTATGTTTTCTTCCCTTACCACATCTCTACCTCTTTCCTCCACCCTTTGCAGGATCAGGAAACCCTTCATTGTTAGGGTAGTAGCAAACAGATGCAATTTTTGACAGAAGTGCAGGAGAAAACTGCTTCAAGTAGAAGATCATGATTACAGGAGAAGATATTCTGATATAGTGTTTGAAAATTAATGAATGGTTCAGTCTGGATGGAGATACTGGTATATAGTCATATAACAATAGTTTGGGATATTATTGTGGAAGGCATCAAATGCCAATCTAAGAGATTTGCAATGCTGGATCATAATGAAAACTTCAGTATAAGAAGTACTGATGAACTAGTAATAATAAGAGTTAATATTTGAGTGTGTAGCATACACTAAGCTTTCTTTGAAGCACTTTGTTTTAACCCATGTAATCCTCCTATCAATTCTGTTAAAATATTTCTATTATTTTTGAAGTTTTACATGTGAGAATACTGATGCACAAATAAGGTGAGCAACTTGCACAAGGTTATACAATGAGTTACTGGTAAAGCCAGGATTCAAGTAAAGAATGGAGAGACACTAAGTTCAGAAGATATTAATCAGAGTCTATCAAATGATTCAGATGTTATGAGCTTTGAAATAAGATACAAATTGTATGAATGAAACAAAAAAGAGTGTGAAGTGAAAAAAGTTATATCATCAGATTATGCAGCATATGATAATAAAATGGATATGAAAGCCAATAAGGTACAAAGAATGAAAAGTTATCAGGGAAAATTGTTATGTCATTAGGCAAAATGGACAAACCAGAAAATAGGGAATAGAAGATGGCACATTTCATTTTAGACATTTTAAATTTGAAAAGAAACACAAGGTTTTTGTATATTCAAAAACAAAATAAATTTTCCTAAATCACTGGGTTGACCATTGCTCAATGTGGCTGAGGTTATTATTGTAGACAAAATAACCTCTCTTGCTCTAAATTCTCCAGTGGCATGAATCCTGGTTGGACTATGTGACTAACTCTTATACAAACAGAACATCAGCAAGATTGAGACAATTTAGAGCAGGTGATTCCTGTCCCTGTTGTCTCATTTCCAGCACTGGAAAGCAAGGATACCTTAATGGAGTTGCTTCAAAATGGAAGAGGTTTAGATCTGTAACCCAAACTTTGGAAGAGAGCCCTTATGAGAGGCACCCTACTCACACTGATTTGTGAAATGAATGAAAAATAAAAATTTGATGTGTTAATTCATCAGGATTTGGAAGTTGTTTACTACTGCAGCATAGTTTATGCACTTATTACCTAGGCAGCAGAGGTAACTTCTCTTGACAAATATGTACAGCAATAAAAATGTCTAGGAGCTGTTGTTAGCTATAATACTATCTTTGAAACCTCTGAGATCTTTAATTTCTCTTTAAGAAATAAGATTAAAATAATCTATTCCTAATGTGGTTAAGATTTAGTGGACTAATAGATATGATTGCTCTTTGTAAATTAAAACGACTATATAAATAAAAATTATTCATGTTCTGTTTGTTGAATACCAAATATTTTTGTAAGCTGCAAAAATATTAGGGCTATCACAGTTTTTTTAAAAAAAGGAATTTATGAGAAATATATTGGGTGCTCAAAGTTAATTAAAGCCTAGGAAAACTGTTTTTTTTTTTTTTTTTTTTTTTGCTGTACGCGGGCCTCTCACTGCTGTGGCCTCTCCCGTTGCGGAGCACAGGCTCCGGACACACAGGCCCCGCGGCCATGGCTCGCGGGCCCAGCCGCTCCGCAGCATGTGGGATCCTCCGGGATCGGGGCACGAACCCGTGTCCCCTGCATCGGCAGGCGGACTCTCAACCACTGCGCCACCAGGGAGGCCCGGAAAACTGTTTTGAAAAAGAATAGAATTCAAGGTATTGCTAGAGATGCAACAGCTCAATATGCAGGCCAATAGTTATATGTGGCTATTGAACAATTAACAAGTGGATAGTTTGAATTGAGATGTAAGTGTAAAATACACACATGATTTTGAAGAATTAGAATAAAAATGTAAAATAACATTAACTATTTTATTGATTATCTGTTGAAATAAAGATATTTTGTATGTATTGGGTTAAATAAATTAGATTATTAAAATTAGTGTCACCTATTCCTTTTTAGTTTTTAAAATATTGCTACTAGAAAACTTAAAATTACCTAAGTGTCTCACATTTGTGACTTCCATTACCTTTCCATTGGAGAGCACTGACCTAGACCTTTCAGCTTTCTGGTATGACCTTGGGGCTATCTCACATCAAATAGAGAAATCTCTCAGTGGGAGATCCTTTTCGAAAAGCCTCCAACTGAAGAATAGCCTGAGGTAGAAGGTAAGAATGTAGAAAACAAAGAAAGAATGGTTGTTTCCATGCTGAAAGTTGTTAAGGGATCACTTTTTTTTAAAAGGATAAAATCATGATTATTATACAAATACAGAATGAACACATGTCCAAGATATTACCTAACTCAACAGTTAATTTGGACAACAGTAATATGTTGCAACGAATTCAGAGGAGAATTCTAAGAACCATACATAAAAAGAGAGAATAATGAATTCTGAAATAAATTTACAAATAGATGCAAAATGGGTCTATCCACAGGGCAATAATCACTTGCATTTCACTTGTCACAATTAATTTGCATTTCTTATACAAGATTAATTTGCATTATGATCAGTATTCTATAATTTACAAACTCAAAGTCAATAATAGACAGATATACACATATACGTGAACCAGACAGGGCACACATTAATTTTGTTTTCATTTCAGAGTCTTTCAAAATTCTTCCTGGCAGAATGAAAAAAATTAATAAACAAAAAAGTTTTAAATTATTTTTTCAACATGAGAAGGACAATTGATGGGAATTCTATTATCTAAATCATAAGCTCTAATTTGTAACATATTGTGCCACAGTTGTATTTTTTATTTTGTTTCAGAAAGTTTTCTAAGTGTTTTATGAAGAAATAGCACAGACACTAACAAGAATTATATCTTTCAAAATATATTTAGAATTGTGTGTTTTTCCTGAAGCTCCATTCTGGTAGGTATAATGTGCCGTGCCCCACACGCCCCCCCATAAAAACACTGTCCTCATCCTAATTCCTAGAACCGGTGAATATGTTACTTTATTTGACAAGAAAAAGGGGTGACCTTGCAGATGTGATTGAAATTACAGACTTTAAAATAGGGAGAGAATCTGAGATTATCCAGGTGGGCCCAATCTAATCACACAAGCACTTCAAAACAGCAAAGTTTCTCCACCTAGAGACAAAACAGATGCAGCAAAAGTAGTCAAAAACACTACTGCTGACTTCGAAGAAAATAACCAGACAGCTACTTTTTGAACTGCTGATGGAGGACAGCCTCTGGAAGCTGATTGTGACCCTGAATTGGCAGCCTGCAAGAAAACAGGGACTTTAGCCCTAAAACCACAAGGAAGTGAATTCTGCCAACAACCAATGAGCTTGGAAAAGGCCCCCAGGCCTCATGTGAGGATCGTAGCTCCAGCCAGCAGCTCGATTTCACCCTCTGAGATGTGATCAGAGGAACCAGCTAATTAACACCTAGACTCCTGACCCATGGAAACTGTGAGATAATAAATTTGTCTTGTTTAAAGTCACAAAGTTTGTGATAATTTGTTCATCAGCAACAAAATACTTATCCATTATCATTCCAAACTTCTTTTTTGATCTAGAGTTTTTGTCATTATCGTTTAGAGTACAACCATTTTTGTATGTGTAAGTGATATGCCATCACGTATGAAATGACCTAAAAGTTTTGTCTGGCTTACTAATCTAAACACCTGAATTCTCTAAAGTGCCCGACAAGGCCAGAATTTAACATGACAGCTGCCTGATACAGCTTACTTTTAGCTTATCTCAGTGCCGGGTCCCAGGCTGGAAGAGTTTTGTTGTTCATTTTGAAAGAGGAAACCAACAAATGGTTTTTCAAGTTAGAGTGATAGGGCTACTTACAGGAAGCATCGAAATACTCAGTGTTCACAAATGTCAAGATCGTGTTACTTGGTAATAACCTTCTACCAGTTCTCTACTGCTATCAACAGTTTGAGTACCTGAATTCCAGAAAGGTGCTGTCAAATAGGAGGAAAAGCAGAAAGTATTCACTGATTAAGAATCTGGATGGATACAAAGTAAGATTAAAAGTGTTCAATGTAAACAGATTGGTCAACTACAATAGGGAATGGGATTAAAAGCACACTAGAAAAAAAAGCACACTAGAAGCATCTGAAGGCTATTAAACAGCAAATTTAAGAAGCAATTGGGAAAAATATTGCAGCTCAGTTTTAGGTTAGATCATAATAGGATCAAGCATTAGATGAAAGAGAATATATTATGTAAAGAAAAAGGCAAAACAAACAACTTTCAAATCTTAGAAATGTAATGCTTGCATCCTGGTCCACTGTGGGTTGAAGAAAGGGGTAAGCAGGGTACTGCTCCATGGAGTCATTTAGGAATTCAGATTTCTGCCATGAAGTTCATCCACCATCTTGAGCAAAAGTTGGAAAACTATGACCCATGGAACAATTTGGGCCCCAAACCTGTTTTTGTAAGGCATGTGGAAAAAGAGTGTTTTTTGTATTTTTAACAGCTATTAAAAAAAAATAATGTGTATGACAAGCAAATAATTTACTATCTGGCCTTTTCAGGAAAAAAAAAATTGCTAGCCACAGCTCTAGCACCTTGGTACCCTCAACTAGAGTCTGCAACCAGCTGACAAATAAGGGAAATGAGAGACCATGGAGGATTGTGCAAGAGGTTTTGGGGACCTCTGGAAATGACACTCATTACTTCCACTCACATACTAATGGCCTTAACAGTTTAATGGGGCCCCACCTCAATGCAAAGCATAGTTGCAAGTACAATCTCTCTCCCAGCACAGTTAGAAAAGGAATACAAGTTAAAGAATTATTAGAGATGTTTTATTGACAGGGAAAGAATTTTTTAAAACTTGCCATAATCCCAACTACTGGGTAATAAAACTTAAAGTAGAAACATTTGAAAAAATTTTAATAGAAAATAACTAAATGTTGATTTATAGAAAAAAATTAACAGAAAAGTGCAAGATTGTCCAGGATTGACAAATAGGATGTCAGGCAATTGTGGTTAGTGGCATTTTTTTCCTCATATATAAACATAATCCAGTAATAAATTGGCCTAACCTTTGAACACAAAATCTCTGGAAATATAATGCACATTGGTTGGCCAGTCCAAATGAAATTTTACCTTTTCAGACACCATACAAAAAGTGGAACTGAGATTATCTGCCCCCAAAAAACTATGTTGAATAAAATTCTCAGTTAGATTCTTCTTGTTCAGGTAACTCCCATTGTACTGTCTAACCATTATTTTCAATTAGCAATCTTATAAAAATAATTTTAAATTTAGTTTCTAAATAATTAAACACACTGAGAAATGAGCAGTGTTTTAAAACATTGAACATAAGCCTAAATGTATAGAAAAAATGAAAAAAATGTACACATCACTATAGTGTGATTCTTATGCTAATTACAAATCACTTTTCTTTGGGCTTTGGTGGAAATCATTAGTTATGATTTTTTGAGAAAATTCTCCTTCCTTACCCTGTCAAGATGTTCTTCTTCCTTTACTGTCATGATTCTTTTTTATCTGCTTTTATACACATTGATTCATGCTGGATAATAGCAGACTGCTTACTTTCTTTATTCAGAGCCAGTATATTAATTAAAGAAAATTATCTTTCTGTCAGAAACTGCTTAAAGATCAGTATTTAAAGCAAGATAAATAGTTGACTACACATATTTCATCAAAATTTCTTTTCTTCTACTTATATCTACTACAATTTATATTTCCTGTACTTGTGAAATAGCAAATGTAGGGAAAGAAAATCTGTTAATGTCTTTTCAGAAGCTCTTTTCAATGGAATGCCTTCCACAAAGTGTTCTTTCCAGATTGCCTGCTTCATCTGTGGTGGGACTGGTTTTTTTCATCTCTCTTCTTCAATAATATCAAAAAGATGATACTGGGAAAATATCATCTTAGATGTTAAATGTTACTTGCAAAAATCACCTATATTTCTCATCTTTCCTTCCCTGTATAGTCGTTTCCTCTTTCAGTTATCAAGAAATTCCAACTTTGTTCCACCAAAGCAGCTGCTGTGGCTTCACCTTACCTGCTTACTGTATTCCAGGAGCTTATTGTTAAACTGTTTAGTGCTCATTTGCATGTGGATTAAACACACACCCTTTCTCTCATAGACAAGCTGTATCATCTGGTTGTCACCATACAGCCTCCACATCTGGCATCTAGTAAAAGCAATGAGGTGAAAAACTCAGGGAAAATATCTCACCAGAATTTTTGGAGGTAAAATACCCTTTAAACCTACCAACCTGATTCTTTCAGCCATGACTTAGCAATGGCTGTGGAAACACTCATTATAAAGTTTCTTTACTGTGAAGGAAAAATAAAAAAGATTCTGCCTCATAAAGCCCTTGACTTCCCCTCCTAAACCTTGCAAAGGAGTTTCTCCTTTGGCTGCCATCATCTCCTGTGGATCGCAATTTTCCACATTGCAAAATTACATTGTAACTCTTTGAAAGGCTTGTGCATTCCCATGCTGTTCTGTGAATGGGTTCTCAACTATCAGCCGTGTGTGTGTGTGTGTGTGTGTGTGGTGATGTCACACCATGCACTACTGAAAAGTTGTTACAAGCCACATCCTTAGGGATTCTGTACAATGTGTTTAGAGAAAGCCTTATGGAAGAATATGATCAGCTGTTAAAGAAAAGAAGGATGATGGAGATTTTCTTTGGTACAATGCTAGCTCTGTGTGAAATCTGGTACAAGATTCTATGAAATAGGCACAAGTATTCTATGAAATCTGGTCTACTGAGTTGAAAAGATTTGCTAGTGTTGCTTAAACGTATAACACTCATGAATGTCTTTTTTTTTTTTTTTTTTTTTTTTTTTTTGCGGTATGCGGGCCTCTCACTGTTGTGGCCTCCCCCGTTGCGGAGCACAGGCTCCGGACGCGCAGGCTCCGGACGCGCAGGCTCAGCGGCCATGGCTCACGGGCCCAGCCGCTCCGCGGCATATGGGATCCTCCCAGACCGGGGCACGAACCCGTATCCCCTGCATCGGCAGGTGGACTCTCAACCACTTGCGCCACCAGGGAGGCCCACATGAATGTCTTTTAATAAGATTTTTAAGTCATGAAAATCTTAGACTGTCTTTTTTATAAATATTCTTACAATGAAGTCAAGACAACCAGCCATCTATTCTGTTCCTGTCTAATATTAAACATTATATATATAATATATATATAGTAGTGAATATATATATTCACTACTTCTTTGAACTACCCTTGGTGGAATCATAATCCCAGTTCTAGAAGCATTAAACCTGTTCATACCAGGAAAGGATCTCAATGTTTTACTTTACTTGAAAGAAAAGTGGTAAATAATAAGCTGAAATGTCCAGGTCATGCAGAATGTGCTCTCTGTTTTTTTTAAAGCATTAATTAAAGTACAAGGCTGGAAAGTATATCTATACAAAAGTATAAATCAAATGATGAATTCTCTGTAAAAGATGATTTTTCGATTTTTCTGAATGTCACTTTGGGGAGTGGGATAAACTTTTACACAAATTATCTTTAAAAAAACAAAAACTGCTGCAAATTCTAAGTGGCATCCCCTATCAGAAGTCATGGATTCTGAGGAAAGCCAAGAAGAACAAATGGCAGTGATGAAGGGCATGTAGAGCTGTAGTGGAAGGAGCAGCAGTTAAATCATGATGGAGACACAGGCCATGATAAAAACTTGGTAGAAAGAAAGCTTCCATAAGAGCATCAGGAGGAGAGCAATGCTAAATAAGACATGTGGAGTCCAAAATTTCCCTGCGCATCTGAATAAGGAGTAAGGACAAGATCACTAATTACCTGCAACTGAAAGAGTAAAGAAGCCAAAATAATGGAGAATGGAAAAAGAATGGGAAGTAGATTGGTGAGAAAAAAATTACAGAGTAAGAAGAAAGAAAAAAAGGTGTTCTTGTTTGCCAGGTTTCTCTTAAAAGGTCATGAGGGGTGAGGTTTGAAAAGAGGAACAGATGAAAGTAAACAATATTAAGCCCTGCTGGAGGGGAGAAGAGGAGCAGAAAGACTCCTGTACAAGAAGAAGTTGTCAGGGTCATTTTTATAAATATTAGCACATCTTCTCAGAAAGAAACAATGTACTGGGTCATAAATATTCAATTTAAATAAATCTGAAATTGCTATTAAAGTAATTCAATTGCTTAGGGGTTTAATGAAAGATGTAAATTAGAGAACAACAAAAGTCATCTAAAAATTTTTATCATTGAAAAAAGGACCAGTTCAATGAGATTCAACTTAGTAGGTCAAAACCAAAAATTGTGGTTTCTTTTTTAAAATAACACAGTGGACACAGGAGAAATTGGGAACTAATTAAGGTAAATTGGGATAAATTAACAGCTATTGTTAAAATAGTACACAGTTTTGGGACTTGGTCTAGGTAATAGAATTATAAAATAGAGCTCTAGCAAGGGGAGGGTAAGTTATCTACTTTATGGGTGACTGCACTGAGGGGAGAGAATAATAATTACAAAATTTTGCCCCAATAATTCTCAATATGAGGTCTAGGACACCATCTTAATGTGATGTTTAACTAGAAAGACTCTATGATACAAAGAAAAATTACATATCAGAAGTAATAATTACTAACTACAACATTTATTTATTAAATGTTAATGTGCCAGACATTCAGGAAAGTGTTATAAATATCATTTAATTCACACATATACACACATACAGACTACAAGTTACCATACATACTAATATTGTTACAAATGAAAAAAAACATAGGCTGAGAAAGGATAAATGAATTTCTCTAAGAACCAAAATGTGTGGGTGGTAGAACTGGGAGTCCAAAAGAAGTCTGAGTCCAAAGCCAATGTTCTTAATATTTATTTAAACTAACTATCAGTTCTTCCTCTAAAATTAGAAATAGGTATAGCCATTGTGAGTAAAAGAATATAGCTATTCAAGCTTCCCCAGAACATTCCTTAATAAAGCTGGGCAGGCAAAGTGTGACCTCTTTCATTGGCTCAAGGGGGTAAAAATAAATAAATAAATAAATAAATAAATAAATAAAGGTCTCAGTTCATACCACCTGAAGGAGAGTCTTCTGGGGCTCTAAAAGACAAAGGGGGAACTTCCCTGGTGGTGCAGTGGTTAAGAATCCACCTGCCAATGCAGGGGACACAGGTTTGAGCCCTGGTCCAGGAAGATTACACATACCACGGAGCAACTAAGCCCATGCACCACAACTACTGAGCCTGCGCTCTAGAGTCCGCAAGCCACAACTACTGAGGCTCGCGTAACTAGAGCTTGTGCTCCGCAACAAGAGAAACTACCTCAATGGGATGCCTGTGCACCACAACGAAGAGTAGCCCCTGCTGGCCACAACTAGAGAAAGCCTGCATGCAGGAATGAAGACCTAATGCAGCCAAAAATAAATAAATAAATAAATAAATAAATAAAAAGACAAAGGGAATAAGACGTTTTAAGGGTAGAAGTGAAAAATAAAGAAGATGGGTTTCATGTTGTGATGAGAAAAGATAAGAGGCACAATGTAAAGTAGCTAGAGATAAACAAGAAGTACAGCAAGAAAGCAGCAGGAGGAAGACAGCTCCTACAGTGTGAGTGAGACAGAGCATGTTTATTTTTGAGCACACAGCTTTGTGTGAAGTCTAACTATGGGGGGAAAAGGGACTGGAGGAGGAAGACATTAATACAAACAAAGGAAGATTAAGCCCAAAGAAAATGAAATGGAAGTCAACTAGAGGTTGAAGCCAAATTTTCTGATTCAGGATAAGAAATCTAACTCAGAAATCAAGTAACAGAAAATAGACACATTTGGAGAGCTGAAGGTAGAAAAGAAAAGCCTGAAATAAACTACACAAAGTCACATGGTTATGGATCAAGCAGTTCTTGAAGTAGGATCGTGTAATCCAAACAGCATAACCAGAAATAAGGCACAAAAATGCAATTTATGGTTCTCTGAGGAAAGAAAAAATGTACAATGTCAGTACAAGAAAAAATCATATGAAAAGAAAATACTATGAAAGAATTAACCAGCTTTGGAGTTCTTCATAAAGATTAATAAAGGGAAACACAAGCATAAAAAGAGGGATTATGGTATTTTGCAACTCTTTCTTTAATTAATTGGCACCATTATGTGAATCTATTAGAATGGGTATGTTCAAAACTATCATAATTAGCTTGTTTTCCCAATCTATACCTTACTCAAATTAATGTTAAAGTGAAAATTTATTCGAATAGGTAATTTTTGGTGTACCTTAATAAGACATATGAATTGGGAGGTGATTCAAAATAGAAGTAAAAAAAAATGACTGGACTGAAAGTGACCTATGAAGAAAATATTTGAAATCAGATTTAATATTATAAATGTTACTTATTTATATGCTTTTCCATTCATTTATTTGACATAATTCCAAAAGCAATCTATATTCATATTTAAAATTTTAGAAAATATTCTTCACAGCAGCAATGCAAACCTATAGGCATGACATTGTATTCTCAAGACCATCCATTCAAGTGTATCTGTATATCCTTGCATGCTACCTTCAATAGTTTGTCAATGTGGTGAGGATGCCTTCCTGGATGATCATTTTGGGGTGGTGAACTAAATGTCCAGATCAATTTTCAGAAAATTCATTCACCAATAGCCATTCTTCATAAGACCAATTTGCTGCATGACAAATTTGACAAACTATTAACTCCCCCAGAATGTGTACCCACTAACTAGTTATGAAGCTGGTAGCAACCCCTATTTCACCAAGGCCACTCAATTTTCATTGTCAGTTTAGATATTGCAATTTCTTTTGGACTTTGAGTTTTAGGTATAAAATATACCATTTATGTCTAAGAATTTTACAGTTTTGGAGTGGGCCTCTTACAAAAAATTTTCAGTCAAGTCTACAGTAAGTGAATGTAGAGGCATTGTGTGGGGGATTGTGTATCTTTATTACATTCAGATAGCCATAAGGACTAAAACTGGATTCGTATAAATCATAAAACTGAATTAAAAGAATTTACAACCCAAAGTAAATTAAAAATAGTTTACAAATAACAGATACTCAGGCTCTTTGTGACATACAAAACTAATGTTGTACATGTAGTGTTATGTCAATTATAGCTGCTTGATTTGTATATATTTATAAAAAGTAAGAGCACTTGAGTTACATCAATCTGTAGCTATTTTCAGCAATAGTTGGTTACACAGAGAAAAGGCATAAGAAATGTACATTTCAAATTCTTATGTACTCTTTAAATGCTGAGTGTTTTATATACAGATGGGTATCTTTTCTCTTAATTGAAATTTAGAATGACATGGATGTGTGAAAATAGACACTCAGGTGAAAGTTCCACTTAGTAGTCTGAAAAACAATCAGTCTCTGTGCACATCTTTATTATTGTGTACACAATCAAGTGTGCACATATTAGGCACAGTATTATTTCTTGGTTCAGTGGTATTAACAAATTACTATCATAAAATCAGTTCATTAGATTACATATTTAGAAACTATCTTTAGAAAAATGTGGACAAATCGAGTATAAGTATTAAAAGGCTTGCACATTTAAAATTAACTATCAATACTTTGGAGGACAGAGCAGAAATAAAGAATAAACACATAATGTTTTTCATCTTTATAGCTCTGTAGACTCAACCAATGCTAATTTTTTTTAAATAATAAAGATAACTACTCACAAAAACAAAAATTAGAATATTATGATGATGAAAATGTAATTTGATACAGCCACTATGGAAACTAGTATGGAGGTTCCTCAAAATATTAAAAGTAGAACTACCATATGATACAGCAATTCCACTTCTGGGTATGTATTTGCAGGAAAAAAATCACTGTCTCAAAAAGATATCTGCACCCCCCACCCCACACTCACTGAAGCATTATTTACAAAAGCCAAGACATGAAAAAAAAAAAAAGTGTCCATCAATGATGAATGGATAAAGAAGTGTGGTATATACATAGAATGGAATATTACTCAGTCATAAAAAAAGGAAACACTGTCTTTTGCTGCAACGTGGGTGGGCTTGGACAGCAATAGGCTAAGTGAAAGAAGTCAGAGAGAAACAAATACTATATGTGGAATCTAAACTTATACCTAGAATCTAATAAAAACACTGAACTCATAGATACAGAGAACAGATTGGTGGTTGCCAGAAGTGGGGGTTAGAGGGTGGGCAGAATAAGTGAAGGTAGTCAAAAGGTACAAACTTCCCATTATAAGACAAAAAGTCCTGGGGATGTAATATACAGCATGGTGATTATAGTTAACAATTCTGTATTGTGCATTTGAAAGTTGCTAAGTGTAGAGCTTAAAAGTTCTCATCACAAGAAAAAAATTTCCAACCATGTGTGGGTATGGGTGTTAACTAAACTTATTGTGGTGGTCATTTTACAATATTTACATATATCAAATCATTATATTGTATATCTAAAACCAATACAATGTTATATGTCAATTATATCTCAATTTAAAAAAATTTACAAATCTGTAATTCATGTGAGAGTGAAAGTTCTCTAAATTCTCAACATTCATACTTAGAAGTCGAATATGTCTACAATTTATAATTTAAGAAATATAGATTTAAAGGTTTGTTTTAGGTAATGACAATCATCAGAATAACTGGAAAAATTTATTCTAATTAGAAGGTGTGGAGAGGGTAGAAGTGGTAAAATATAATATAAATAGATTCATTTACTTAATGAAAATTTCTAGTTACTACCTAAAGCTGTTAAGTCAAGAAAAAAAGGTATAAAGAATGATAATTAAAAATTGGTAACTAAGAATTCCAGTTTGTTTAAAGGATGTAGAAAACAGGAAAGAGTGCTGCTCCCATCTTAGCACCTAGGAGAAAGAAGGGTGATTTACAAATCCATGTATTTTCTTGAGCTGAGATCAGAGAGCAATCAGCTAGCCTTAAATATAAAGAGAAGCAGAAACCATCAAAGAGAGATGTGGTCAAATATTCTAGGTTACCTGGGGCAGAGCAAGAGACAAATACAGGACTGTCATAAAAGAGAGTAAGAAGATTTTATTAATAAACCTCTGAAGGCTTAGTGTCAGCTAGCTTTTAGAGTACAGAATGCTTGGTAGCTGCGGACACTCAGATACAAGCCAGATATTGGAACAATCCATCAGGGATTTAAAAATATCTATGATTAATATGCTAATGAGGGGAGACCTTCAAGATGGCAGAGGAGCAAGATGTGGAGATCACCTTCCTCCCCACATACATCAGAAACACAGCTACATGTGGAACAACTCCTGCAGAACACCTACTGAACACTGGCAGAAGACCTCAGACTTTCCAAAAGGCAAGAAACTCCCCACATACCTGGGTAGGGCAAAAGAAAAAAGAAAAAAACAGAGGCAAAAGAATAGGGACGTCCCTGCACCTCTGGGAAGGAGCTGTGAAGGAGGAAAAGTTTCCACACACTAGGAAGTCCCTTCACTGGTGGAGGCAGGGGGTGGTGGAGGGGCAAGCTTTGGAGCCACAGGGGAGAGCACAGCAACAGGGGTGTAGAGGGCAAAGTGGAGAGATTCCAGCACAGAGGATCGGTGCCTACCGGCACTCACCAGCCCAAGAGGTTTGTCTTCTCACCCACCGGGGCGGGTGGGGACTGGGAGCTGAGGCTCGGGCTTTGGAGTTCAGATCCCAAGGAGAGGACTGGGGTTGGCTGCATGAAAGCCTGAAGCGGGCTAGTGCACCATAGCTAGCCAGGAAGGAGTCTGGGAAAAAGTTTGGAACTGCCTAAGAGGCAAGAGACCATTGGTTTGGGGTGCGCGAGCAAAGAGGATTGAGAACACCATCTAAACGAGCTCCAGAGACGGGCGTGAGCTGTGGCTATCAGCACGGACACCAGAGATGGGCATGAGATGTTAAGGCTGCTGCTGCAGCCACCAAGAAGCCTGTGTGCAAGTGCAGGTCACTATCCACACCTCCCTTCCCCTCCCAAGAGCCTGTGCAGCCCGCCACTGCCAGGGTCCCGTGATCCAGGGACAACTTCCCCGGGGAGAACACACAACACACCTCAGGCTGTTGCAACATTATGCTGGCCTCTGCTGCTGCATTCCGTACCCCTCCCTCTCCCTGGCCTGAGTGAGCCAGAGCCCCCTAATCAGCTGCTATTTAACCCCGCCTTGGCTGAGTAAAGAACAGATGCCCTCAGGCAACCTACACGCAGAGGTGGGGCCAATCCAAAGCTGAACAGCAGGAGCTGTGTGAACAAAGAAGAGAAAGGGAAATCTCTCCCAGCAGCCTCAGGAGCAGCAGATTACATCTCCACAATCAACTTGATATACCCTGCAGCTCTGGAATACCTGAATAGACAAAAAGTCATCTGAAAACTGAGGCAGTGGACTCTGGGAGCAACTGTAGACTTGGGATTTGCTTTATACATTTGTTTCTGGTTTTATGTTTATCTTAGTTTAGTATTTAGAGTTTATTATCATTGGTAGATTTGTTTATTGATTTGGTTGCTCTCTTCCTTTTTCTTTATATATAGGTATATACATTTTTTCCTTTTTCTTTTTTTTTGTGAGTGTGTATGTGTATGCTTCTATGTATGATTTTGTTTGTATACCTTTTGCTTTTCCTCTAGAATTAGTCCTAGGATTCTGTCTGTCCTTTATTTATTTAGTATAATTTTTAGTGCTTGTTATCACTGGTGGATTTTTTTTTGGTTTGATTGCTCTCTTCTTTCTTTCTTTCTTTTTTTATTACTCTTTAATTTTTTATTTTTAATAAATTTTTATTTTTATTTTAATAACTTTATTTTAATTAATTTATTTTTCTTCTCTCTTCTTTCATTTTTTCTCAATTTTCTTCTGAGCCATGTGGCTGACAGGGTCTTGGTGCACTGGACAGGTGTCAGCCTTGTGCTTCTGAGGTGGGAGAGCCGAGTTCAGGACATTGGTCCACAAGAGACCTCCTGGCTCCATGTAATATCAAACAGTGAAAGCTTTCCCAGAGATCTCTATATAAACGCAAAGACCCAGCTCCACTCAATGGCCAGCAAGCTACAGTGCTGGACACCCTATGCCAAACAACTAGCAAGACAGGAACACAAACCCACCCATTAGCAGAGAGGTGGGCTGAAATCATAATAAGGTCACAGCCATCCCAAAACACACCAACGGACATGGTCCTGAACACCACAAAGACAAGATCCAGCCTCATTCACCAGAACACAAGCACCAGTCCCCTCTACCACAAGCCTACACAAACCACTGAACAAAACTTTTCCACTGGGGGCAGACACCAAAAAAACAGGAGCTACTAACCAGCAGCCTATGAAAAGGAGACTCCAAACACAGTAAGTTAAGCAAAATGAGAAGACAGAGAAACACACAGCAGATGAAGGAGCAAGGTAAAAACCCACCAGACCAAACAAATGAAGAGGAAATAGGCAGTCTACCTGAAAAGGAATTCAGAGTAATGATAGTAAAGATGATACAAAATCTTGGAAATAGAATGTAGAAAATAAAAGAAATGTTTAACAAGGACCTAGAAAAACTAAAGAGCAAACAAACAAAGATGAACAAAACAATAAATGAAATTAAAAATTCTCTACAAGGAATCAATAGCAGAATAACTGAGGCAGAAGAATGGATAAGTAACCTGGAAGATAAAATATTGGAAATAACTACCACTGAGCAGAATAAAGAAAAAAGAATGAAAAGACTTGAGGACAGTCTCAGAGATCTCTGGGACAACATTAAATGCACCAACATTCTAATCATAGAGGTCTCAGAAGAAGAAGAGAAAAAGTAATGGTCTGAGAAAATATTTGAAGAGATTATAGTTGAAACCTCCCTAACATGGGAAAGGAAATAGTCAATAAAGCCCAGGAAGGGCATAGAGTCCCATGCAGGATAAATCAAAGGAGAAACATGTGAAGACACATATTAATCAAACTATCAAAAATTAAATAAAAAGAAAAACTATTAAAAACAGCAAGGGAAAAACATCAAATAACATACAAGGGAATCCCCATAATGTTAAGAGCTGATATTACAACAGAAATTCTGCAAGCACGAGGGAGTGGCAGGACATATTTAAAGTGATGAAAGGCAAAAAGCTACAACCAAGATTACTCTACCCAGCAAGGATCTCATTCAGATTTGATGGAGAAATTAAAATCTTTACAGACAAGCAAAAGCTAAAAGAATTCAGCACCACCACATCAGCTTTACAACTAATGCTAAAGGAAGTTCTCTGGGTTGGAAACACAATAACACTGCAGAAATATGAAAGATCATGAGAGATTACTACAAGCAACTCTATGCCAATAAAATGGACAGCCTGGAAGAAATAGACAAATTCTTAGAAAAGCACAACCTTCCAAGACTGAACCAGGAAGAAATAGAAAATACAAACTGACCAATCACAACCACTGAAATTGAGACAGTGATTAAAAATCTTCCAACAATCAAAAGTCCAGGGCCAGATGGCTTCACCGGAAAATTCTATCAAACATTTAGAGAAGAGCTAACACCTATCCTTCTCAAACTCTTCCAAAATATAGTAGAGAGGAACACTCCGAAATTCATTCTACGAGGCCACCATCACCCTGATACCAAAACCAGACAAAGATGCCACAAAGAAAGAAAACAACAGGCCAATATCACTGATGAACATAGATGCAAAAATCCTCAACAAAATACTAGCAAACAGAATCCAACAGCACATTAAAAGGATCATAACCATGACCAAGTGGGGTTTATCCCAGGGATGCAAGGATTCTTCAATATATGCAAATCAATCAATGTGATACACCATATTAACAAACTGAAGGAGAAAAACCATATGATCATCTCAATAGATGCAGAAAAAGCTTTCAACAAAATTCAACACCCATTTATGATAAAAACCCTGCAGAAAGTAGGCATAGAGGGAACTTATCTCAATATAATAAAGGCCATATATGACAAACTCACAGCCAACATCGTTCTCAATGGTGAAAAACTGAAACCATTTCCTCTACGATCAGGAGCAAGACAAGGTTGTCCACTCTCACTGCTATTATTCAACATAGTTTTGGAATTTTTTGCCACAGCAATCAGAGAATAAAAACAAATAAAAGGAATCCAAATAGGAAAAGAAGAAATAAAGCTCTCACTATTTGCAGATGAGATGATACTACACATAGAGAATCCTAAAGATGCTACCAGAAAATTGCTAGAGCTAATCAATGAATTTGGTAAGATAGCAGGTTACAAAATTAATGAACAGAAATCTATTGCATTCCTATACACTAATGATGAAAAATCTGAAAGAGAAATTAAGGAAATACATTTATCATTGCAACAAAAAGAATAAAATACATAAGAATAAACCTCCCTAAGGAGACAAAAGCCCTGTATGCAGAAAACTATAAGACACTGATGAAAGAAATTAAAGATGACCGAAAGAGATGGAGAGAGATACCATGTTCTTGGATTGGAAGAATCAACAATGTGCAAATGACTATACTACCCAAAGCAATCTACAGATTCAGTGCATCCCTATCAAACTACCAATGGCATTCTTCACAGAACTAGAAGAAAAAATTCCACAATTTCTATGGAAACACAAAAGACCCCAAATAGCCAAAGCAATCTTGAGAAAGAAACACGGAGCTAGAGGAATCAGGCTCCCAGACTTCAGAGTATACTACAAAGCTACAGTAATCAAGACAGTATGGTGCAGGAACAAAAACAGAAATATAGATCAAGGGAACAGGATAGAAAGCCCAGAGATAAACCCACACACATATGGTCACCTTATTTTTGATAAAGGAGGTAAGAATATACAATGGAGAAAAGACAGCCTCTTCAATAAGTGGTTCTGGGAAAACTGGACAGCTACATGTAAAACAATGAAATTAGAACACTCCCCAACACCATACACAAAAATAAACTCAAAATGGATTAAAGACCTAAATGTAAGGCCAGACACTACAGAACTCTTAGAGGAAAGCATAGGCAGAACTCTCTGTGACATAAATCACAGCAAGATCCTTTTTAACCCACCTCCTATCAAATGGAAATAAAAACAAAAATAAACAAATGGGACCTAATGAAACATAAAAGCTTTTGCACAGCAAAGGAAAGCATAAACTATACTTAAAGACAAACCCTCAGAATAGGAGAAAATATTTGCAAATGAAACAACTGACAAAGGACTAATCTCCAAAATTTACAAGCAGCTCATGCAGCTCAATATCAAAAATACAAACAACCCAATACAAAAATGGGCAGAAGATCTAAACAGACTTTTCTCAAAGAATATATACAGATTGCCAACAAACACATGAAAGGATGCTCAACATCACTAATCATTAGAGAAATGCAAATGAAAACTACAATGAGGTATCACCTCACACCAGTCAGAATGGCCATCATCAAAAAATCTACAAACAATAAATGCTGGAGAGGGTGTGAAGAAAAAGGAACACCCTTGCACTGTTGGTGGGAATGTAAATTATTAGAGCCACCTTGGAGAACCTTATGGAGGTTCCTCGAAAAACTAAAACTAGAACTACCATATGACCCAGCAATCCCACTACTGGGCATATACCCTGAGAAAACCATAATTCAAAAAGAGGCCTGTACCACAATGTTCATTCATTGCAGCTCTATTTACAATAGCCAGGACATGGAAGCAACCTAAGTGTCCATCGACAGATGAATGGATAAAGAAGATGTGGCACATATATAAAATGGAATATTACTGAGCCATAAAAAGAAACAAAATTGAATTATTTGTAGTGAGTTGGATAGACCCAGAGTCTGTCATACAGAGTGAAGTATGTCAGAAAGAGAAAAACAAATACCGTTTGCCCACATTATATTGATAAGTGAAAATAGTTACTTCCAGAAACATACATATATGTTTATAACATATAGCTATAGGTATATAGATATTTGTGTACATATGCATACACACACAATAATCCTTACAGATTAAGTTGGTGTGTGTATTTGTGTATACATAGAAAATATCTTGTATATTAACAGTGCCTATATCTGGGGAGTCAAATCAGATTTTGGAAGCTACATGAAACATTAGAATTCTTAAACTTTTTTCTTTGTATACTTCTGTGGAGTTTAAATTGTTTTACAGCAGATTCATTACTTATATAATCAGTTTTAATATAAAGACTGTAATTATGACTGCCTGTTAAATGACATATTCTAAGAGAAGCTGTGCATTAATGAGGGGAAAGAAGAGAAAGTTTCTAAATGAATATCTTGGAGTTGCTCAAAACGTGTTGCCAGCAAATTTTTTTCCCACTGCTGCTGGAGCATTAATTGGGACTTGGAATAGATGATCAACTTGCTCATGTGAATGCGTTACCCTGTGATGAGAGGTATGGATGAGAATTATAGCACCTTGTGGTACAGGTGAGGATGAAGCTGTCATAAAAACAATTCATTTCAAGTTTCAAGTAAAATTCTTCTTCTTTATTGATTTATACACAGCTGTATCTCATTCCCACAGTGATGATTTCTTTAGAAAATGTGAAAGTGAGTTATTTTATAAATAATGTGAAACTGTGAATAACCTGATAAGAAAACTTTACAAAGAACTGAGGGAAGAAGACATTTGACATAACAGCTGTTTCAAAAGAAGCCAACGACCCTCTCAGGTCCTTCAGAGGAGAGGGTTGGGGTGGGAGGTGGCTGAATGAGACACCAAATGGATTCAATGGTGAGAGCACATCCCCCTAATGTTTTGAATTGATTTTATTCTTTTTGTGTTTGGAGTTCTCCATAACATTGTATTTATAGAGGATGTTCCATTGCAAAAGAAAGTTTACAGCTTATCTACAGAATCCATTTTAAAAATAAAGGAATTGAGCCCTGGGTGCTACCTCTACCTCACATGACTAACTTTACATTTAACCCAAGCTGTTCCCACATATGTTGCCTTTACATAGAAATAATTCAAGAATTTATTAAATTTATTTATATGTTACATTTATATTTTGCTTATTCATTGAATTACAATTAATTTTAAACTCTATGAATACGTTTATGTTTCAGTTCTGTTGTTTTTAATTGAAAAATGTATGCTCAACTAATAATAAAAATTCAAAATATTAGAAATATAATTTGTAAAAACTATAATATAAATATTTATGAACATGAGTAGCCTTTCCAAAACGTAAATGGTTGTATTCAACATTCTATCTGCCTTTTCTAATCATACATCTTAGAAATTGTTTCATAATGTGACATGAATTTAAGAACTACAGTGCATATCATTGCTTGCGCTATAATTTAATCATAATTTTAGCTGATCAAATAATGTTTTTTAAACTTAGCTTGTTAAATTAATGTCATGTTGGTCAATTTTAGTAATGTGCTATTAAAAACCGTATTATCAATTGTTCCAATAATGTTGCATAGAAAATGACCTCCAATTCAAAGGCTTAAAACTATGATCATTTAATATTGCTCATGAAAATACAGTTTAGATGAGCCATTCTTCTGGTCTTGGCTAAACTCATTCACCTGTCTACAATTAGTCAAAAGTTGAGGAAGTTGCTTTGTTGTTCTTGTCTAAGTCCTCTGATATGTTTACACCTGTCAGGAGGTTGGCTGGATTTTGTCTCTTCTAGGATGGCCTTTGACTGGAACACCTGGGATGACTATGAAGATAAGGAAATCTGAACTCTCCCCCACATGTCTCTCACACCCCTTTCCGCATTAGATAGTTTTAGTTTTATGCAGGAAATACTTATTCAAGGATTCTGAGGATACTAATTGGAATTTGTTTTTATGTTTACAGCTACATCATCTTTTCCCCTGGGGTCCATCCTTTTGTTCTTCGTGGGCCTTCTCTTTCATGTTAATGGTTTAACTAAGAGGCTGTGTCCTTGGTGTTTCAGTCGTATTTATTAACGGAGGATGATGTTAGAATAGGTAGCTGGCAAAGAATGGTATTAGATAGGTTGCAAACAAACCTCTCTCTTGAATGGGAGAGTGAACTATCTTTTATAACAGGCAGGCTTCACAAGTGGGAATGAAAAGCGAAGAAAGCAGACAGAATGAACAAATTCCAACTGCCAAATAAATAGGGCTTTACCCTGGAAAGGTGAAGCAATTCAGGGTATTTTATTGTTCTACCAAATTGTCTCCCTTATCCCACCATATATTTTTTTCTCCTTTTCTGCTGAAAAGGTTCAATTGATACCTCACTCTGTTCACTACACTAGTAGGGCGAACACCCTTTCTAATTTCTTCTAAATATGTATCTATCAATTCATTTAACAAAACTTCTCAAGATTTGTACTGTGAGCAAGAGTCAGTGCTTGATTTACAGAGAGTAAAACAAAAGCTGCCCTAAGAGCCAACTTACTTTAATATAGTTCTTTAATGAATAAATCTGATGCTTCCCCTCCCACGCACCGTCCACATCCTGCTTTGTTGATTCTTGACTTATAAGTTCACTGAGGCCTTCTTGAGAAGAGCCTCACATCCCTAGAGACTTGGGCCATTATTTGCTCTGATTTCTTCCCCATTCACATTCTTCCTGCTCTCAGTATTGCTGAAATAACTCAAACTTTCCTATGACAAACTTTCTTATACTCTAACACTGTTATAACTGAAAAAAATTTTATAAGTATTAAATAACACCATTTCTATGTAGTTTCTATAATGACTTTGAAGGAGTAGGAGAGAAATGTCCTTGTTTTCCCATCAGGAGCTAGAAACATGTAATTAAATATGTAATAGAATGATTTTAAGAATAAGAAATGTTAATGTAACAAATAAGAGGAAACTCTTACTGATTCAATGGCAGATAATCCAGAATGCACATTTTTAAAATGGAATACTTTGGCCTTAAAATATATTTAATCAAAGATCTACTTCTGAACAATAATTTTTCATTGGTATATTTTCTCATGGGTAATCTACTTTCTATACTCCCATTTATCAGTGGCAAATGAGATCTGCTATCATCTGTATTTTTCCATTAGAGAGCAAGTAGATTTTAATTCTCGCAAACAACACTTTTAGGTAGTATTAAAGGAAGTATTAAATCTGATCTTAATTGCCTAGGTTTCCCAACATGATGACATAAATTATGATCTAATTATAGAACTAGATTTGTCAAATCTATAGAATGATGGAAATCATCTCTCTTACCTTAATGTTTGTATGTATAAAATATCCTTATATCTAAAAATGTTTCTTCCTTTAAGATAACTTCTAATCTGCAGTCAGTCAGTTAACTCTGCATAGAGAATCCAGCACTTAATTTTTAACCAGTCAGATTCTGACCAACTTAAGTATTGTTACCACTCTCTTTGGAAATGACCATTAAGACATATCATGCCTCTCTCTAATAAACTTGTAACAGATACAAAATCACTTCTGGGAATTCCTCCTAGAATTCCATATCTAAACTCAACAGCTGGTAAGAAAACAGGTCTCTGTCATCTTAGAATAGGTCATTTATTTTTCAACCCTCTCAAGAGATTACTCCTTTGGCAACCAAACACTTTTTGCCATCTGCAGCAGGTGAAAAAAACAAAGAGTTTGTGAAATTCTGGTGCATTTCAGTGACCAAAAGATATATTTGCAAAAAAATGTTTTCTGTCATTTTGGTGGAAATTTTACATATTTTTAATACATGTTCCCTCCCCATGACCTCTGTCAAGATACCCTCTTTTTTCCAAGTATGTTACTGCTTTCCTTCCCAGAGATGTCTAATATAGTGTCAGGAATTAGCCATTTAATGTGGTTATAAATTATCCTAAACTTATTCAATAACCATATTTCAAACTGCAATTTCTGCTTTAAGTTCCATTATATGCCAATTTAGTTAACATCCAAAAGATTAAATTCTCTTTCAAATTTCATTGCTTTTCTGTCCATCTTCTTGTTCTCTCCTTCAGTTTAGCTCTCAAGTCTATGTAAGCATTGTACACTACACATACAGGCTAACAACGACTCATAATCACCATACACGTTTCAGATAACAAGAAATTTTGTGGACTTTCTGCTTCCTAGACCATCTACACTTTAATGCTACATTCAGAACTGTTTAGGTCTTATAATCTAAACAAGTGTATGAACAAAACCCCTTACCAATAAATCTGGTAATACATAATATATATATATATATATCCTTATAGTTATCATATATATTCATAGTTCTTATATAATAAATTATATTATATAATCTTTGAATTAGCACCTAATTACCTGCTCCCAAGATGGATGAATGAATAAATTTTATTCCAGAAGGAAGCTAATTAACCAGACAAACCAAGTACTCTCAAGAAGATAATCATTGTTCCCCTCTAGAGTTGAATCAGTGCCCAGAACATTAGAAGAAAATATGGGGATTTTCAGCAGTAATTATCAACCATTTCTAAACTGATATAGTCATTTATTCAAATAAAACATTGTTTAGAATTCCAGTTTGTAAAATAGGAAAAAGTTGAGCTACTTGGGTTGAGGCGGGATAAGTTGGGCAGGGGTTATGCCCAAATTTTGTTCCTACTATCTCACTGTGTGACATGATTCACTGCCTCTGAACTCTATGAGGGCTATAGGTTACAGTTTTAAAACTTGTATCTTGTGGGAAAAATTGATTATTTCTGATTACTGTGGTATATATGCTGTTCATATCACATGTGACTTGAGGAATAAATTTAAGGCAGCATATACTACCTTAAACTTTAAAATGTATTTTACATTTGGTCTTGAAAATATAATTCCACATGGAATAATTATGGAAAACAAAAATCTCATAGATGAAAATATTTAAGCTTTTCAAACATCTCAGTTTACTAAGTTCATGAAACATCAAACTTTTTAAATGATAAATGATGTCAACATGCTAATTTCTTTATAGAAACAACCAAGCTAGTGGTGAAGGAAACAAATAACCTATTCCAGTAAATGCTGGAAAGTGAGTACACAATGAGTTAGTGAGCCCTGGAAATACATTATCACTGAGGACATCTGCTCAACTCTGGCAGCCTAAAGACATCATGGGCTTTCATGGCATCTTGGCAATGAGAATAGAAGCAAATCATAGGGTCTAAGCAGAGGAGCAGAACTCTCCACCCACATAGAACTTGGACATGATTTAACACATCATTGGATAAGGAAAAATAAAAAAAACAAGCAAAATTCACCAGGTATCAGAAGATTCTCAGAATAATTAACTATTTATCTATTAAATCCTTGTAGTTTTATTTATTTATTTATTTATTATTTATTATTTTTTTATTCAGTTTCTAACCTTTTTCTTTCTGATTTCCATGTCTGTATGTATCTAATTATTAATCCCTTGCTGGGTTTTGTTGTTTCATATATCTCCTCCCTGTTTGTCTTTGTCTCCTTACTTTGTCTAATGTACCCTTAGTTCAAGAACAATCTTCATTTTTATATAGTTAAATCCATCAGAATTGTGCTCTTTGAGTCTTTTTCTTTTTTTTTTTTTAATTTTTGACTGCATTGGGTCTTCGTTGCTGTGTGTAGACTTTCTCTAGTTGCAGCAAGCAGGGGCTACTCTTCATTGTGGTGTGTGGGCTTCTCATTGCAGTGACTTCTCTTGTTGAGGAGCATGGACTCTAGGTGCATGGGCTTCAGTAGTTATGGCTCACAGGCTCTAGAGTGTAGGCTCAGTAGTTGTGGAGCATGGGCTTAGTCACTCCATGGCATGTGGGATCTTCTCTGACCAGGGCTTGAACCCATGTCCCCTGCATTGGCAGGTGGATTCTTAACCACTGCACCACCAGGGAAGTCCCATCCTTGTAGTTTTAGAGTCAGCATTTCTACCAGAATGGGCATAAAAACTCCAAGTCAAAAATTTAAAAGGTGATAAGTTGGTCAAATTTTCAGGCAGCTAATTGAAGCAAGCAGAAATTATTTCTAGAGCAGTGCATTTTAATACAATTTTCAAATGATTCCAACAAATAGTTCATAGGAAGAGGAGCTCACAATTTTTTTTAAAAATCAACATACAAATGAAGAAATCTACCACCATAAATAGGAGTCAGCAAAAAAAAAAAAAAAATTCACACAAACCGAACAATTGAGTCCTTGAAGATCTCATATGTTGAAGTTGTAAGCTATAAAATATAAAAGTATTTTATATGTTTAAAAAATATGAAAAGAATATTTAAAATAGAAAAAAAAGTAGACCAAGCTTATTTAGGGAAACAGCTAAATATAATTTCTAGAAATCAAAAATAGAATAATTAAATCTGAAAAAAAATGGTCATATCAAACTGCAGAATAGGCTTAAATAAAGAAGGATTTGGTAAAGTGAAAAATGTATATATAAATAAATTATGTAAAATAAGCCATGAAAGCACTAGAGGAAAAAATATCTAAGAAAAGTTAAGAGAGCAGACAGAGAAAGGCAGACTGGAAATTAAATATCTAGAAGCATATCAAAGAAAAGTGGAGACAGGCAACTATCAAAGAGAAATATGTTAATAGTTCTCCAGAATTTAGAAAAAATAAAATCACAGATTCAGATACTTAAAGTCCAAGGAGCACAAGTAAAAAATGTCCCTTGGATGGGGTATGGTGAAATGGCAGAACACCAAAGAGAAAGAAATTTTATAAGCAGTTAGAGTTAGGATGGATTATCTACCATTCAATGACAATTAGTCCAACAGCTGCCTTCTCAATATCGTAATGGAAATACTAATATATTGGATAATATCTTCATAGTAATTAGAGAAAATAACCACAGTACTAGAATTGTATATCCATTAAATTATCTTTTAAGAAAGAAATTAAAGTAAACACACTTTCAAAATAACAAAAGTTCTGTTCACTATCAAAAAAGTATCACTAAAAAGCTTTATAAAGCCGTGCTATCCAATAAAACTTTCTGCAATGATGGAAATATTCTACATCTGTTCTGTCCAATATGGTAACCACAAGCCACATGTAACTTTAAGCACTTGAGATGTGGCTACTGTGACTGAGGAACTGAATTTTAAATTTAAATTTAAATTTTAATTAATTTAAATTTAAATAGTCACATATGGCTAATGGCTATGTATTAGGCAGCAGTTCTAAAGGATATAATTTAAGAAGAATAATGTGCAAAGATAATAATAAAATTATGTATAAATATTAAAATATATAAAACAATTTAAAAATCTTATTTGTGTTGTTAAGAGAATCAAGAGAGATAAAACTGGAATCATAGTCAGTAATGTGATCTGGGAAGAGGCTAATTGGTCAGAACATTTTAAACTCCTTATTCAGGAGGAGAGTAAAGTAAATATTAACTTAATCTTTAACAAGCTAAACAGTTATGGTAAATCCTAGAGAGACTAATAAAAGGAAAAATTAGAATACATCATTTCCAAACTAGGACATATATAAAAAAGAGTGGATGTAAGGGACAAAAAATCTCAATGTAAAATAAGATAATGAGGAAGAAAAAAAATCTATATAATATACAACAAATAAAAGGGACAAAACAAAATTAGTAACAGACATAAATCTGAATGTGTCTGTGATAATATTAAATGTAAAAAGAAAAATTTTCTACTTAAAAGGTAAAGATTACCCAAGTGTATTTTTAAAAGAGCTAGTTGTATTCATTGTATAAGAACATAAAATGAAGATAAGACAAAGTAAAGATAAAGATATACCAGGCATATATAAACCAAAACAAAATTGATGTAGACATGTTAATTTCAGAAAAAAAATAGGATTTAGGGCAAAAATTTACTATAGATAGACTTTTCTGTGTTAATAAAATGTTTAATTCATAAGGACAGAATTAAAAATTCTAAATATATAAACACTTAATAAAATAGTTTCAAAATATATAACGAATTTCATCATAGTTAAAAGAAATTTATAAATCTGGCATCAGTATAAGACATTTTATCACAATTTTCTCACCAAATTTTAGATAAGTAAGAGAAAAACTCACTAAGACATGGCAGTTTAAAGTAACATACTTAACAAGAAGGATCAAATAAAAACTGTCATAATACAATTTTTAAAGCATATATATATATAGTATTCATGGAATTTGACTATCTTTAGAGCCATAAAACAAGTTATAACAAATTTCAAAAAATGGATATCATACAATGTGGTAGAGAATGTTAAGTCATCACCAAACCCATATCTTCTTTTTGAGAAAATAATTGGATTCCACTTCCCAGACTTGATTCCAGTTGAGACAAGAAAGTGTATGTAGCATACATAGCCACAGATGCTATTTTATTCAATGGAATGTGAGCAGATATGATGTATGTTTCTTCCAAACATGTGCTATAAACACCTTTCATAAATAATTCTCCATGCTCATTACCATATGACCTTCATGGTGATAAGTATAAAGAAATGGAAGCTCTGTGCAAAGATTCTATAGCCATGTTATAAAGAATGCCTGGAATCTTGAATCACTGCTTAGAGAAGAGCCTCTTCCTAATCAAGAACATGTGTGTTGGAAGCTTTACATGAAAAAGAAATGAAATTATATTTTGTTAACTCACTGGGATTTCAGAGTTTATCTGTTACAAATGCTAGTGTTATTATATCTAACACAGAAATTGATATCAGAAGTGGTGTAATACAGTACATCATTTTATATATATAAACATAAATATATATCAGCATATAAACATATATACACATTAGGTTGTTATGAATCCTTATTAAAGATTAAAAAATTGGGGAACCATGAAATGGCTGGCAAAACACCTGGATATATGTGACCTATGATAATTTGGAAGGCAAACCATATGTCTTCTTAGTCTGCTGTTCCTAGTAAATAGTTGCAAAGAGTCAGTGTAGTAATATACATGGAATTCTGATTTTGGTAAGGTATCACAAGATAGATATAACCTCAAATAAGAATTTTTTACTTTGCCAGCCAAGATAAAAGAAAATAGATCTTTAAAAAAGTTGTAGCAGAGAAGAATCAGAAAAGGCAATTGTTTCTAGACCTCAAGTGGTAAGACATAAGACTAAGAGGGACTTTGAGAGTCAAAGACCTGTGAAGATTTAACTCTGCAATAAAGGTCAGTGTGTTAATTATCTATTATTGCATAACAAATTACCCTGTGTAATGTATTAGCTATCTATTACTACATAACAAATTACCCTATGTAGTAGACCCAAAGACATCAGGTCATAATCTCTAGAACCCATGGGTGTTACTTTACATGATAAAGGTTTTGAGGTGTGATTAAGAATTTTGAGATGAGGAGATTATTCTGGATTATCCATGTTGGCCCTAAATCCCATCACAAGTGTCCTTATAAAAGAGATACAGAGAGAAGTTAGACACAGAGAGTAAACAGCAATTTGAAGATGGAGGCAGAGAATGGAGTGACAGGCCAATCAATGCAGCAGACTCCAAAAGTTAGAAGCATGGAACAGATTTTCCCCTAGTTTCCAGAGGAAGTGTGGCTTGGTTGATACCTTGATCTTGACTCAATGAAACTGTTTTCAGATTTCTACACTCCAGAACTGTTAAAGAGTACATTTCTACTGTTTTAAGCTACCAAGTGTGTGATTATCTGTTACAGCAGCCATAGGAAACTCATATACTTTTAGCAGCTATAAACAACAAATATTTATTTTTCTCACTGTTTCCCAGGGTCAGGAATACAGAATTGACTCAGGTGGATTGACTTGGCTTAAGATCTTTTACAGCTCGATGATCAAGTTGTCTGTAATCAGCTCTAGGTTCAACTGGGGAAGATCCTTCTCCAAATTCACTCATAAAGCTTATTGGCTGATCTCGGAAGATCTGCTTACAAACTCATTTATGCAGTACTTTCCACATAGATGCATCAGTTCACAACAGCTGGCTTCTCCAGAGTGAGCAGTCTGAGGGCAAGAGAAGGCACCAAGATGGAAGCCACAGTGTTTTTCTAACAATATTGGAAGTGAAATCCCATCACATAGCCATATTCTATTAGTTAGAAGTGAGTCAATAAGTACATTCAAGCAGAGCATATTGTACAAGGGCATGCATAGCAGGAGATAAGGATCTTTGGGGGCCATGTTGGAGGCTACCTACCACACAGGCATAGATTTTATGAGGTCTTTTATATACTTAGAAACACTAAGAAGAAAAGTTGTTTTATCTTAGCTCAGGAATGGGTGGGGGTAAGAGGAAAGGGTGAATCTTAGAATTCCTGGTATAATTCTGGATATTCTGAAGAAAGCAAAACTGTAAGAACAGAAATCAGATAATTGGTTGCCAGGGGCTGAGGGTGGGATAATAAGCAGTTGCCAAAAAGTGGTACTTTGAGGTTGATGAAATTATTCTGTATCTTGATTGTAGTTGGAATTACCAAAAACATATAGTTAGTATATATTTATCTAAATCATCAGTCTATACCTACAATGGGTCAATTTTATATTAGCATATAAATTACATTGCAACAAATCTGACTATAAAATCACTCCTTCAATGCAAACCAGGAATAACATTCAAGGAATGAATAAGTATAATCAGATTAATACAAACATATCTGGGAAAAATAAAATGAGAATACTCCTCAAATTATTTTATGATGGTGAGTAACCTGAGTCACAAAATCTGACAATGAGATTAAAAAATCAGAATATTAGAGGCTTATCTCATTCATAAACATAAGTACAAAAATTCTGAACAAAAATTAGCAAAATAAATACTTTAAAAAATAAAAAGGATACTACATTATGATAGAATTGGATTCATCCCAAGAATGCAATATTACTTTCTAAATTAAAAGATTAATGTGATTCATCAAGATAATCTTAATAGGTAAAGAAAAAGAATTAGACAAATTTCAATATCATATATATTTTTTAAAAGTAACTCTCAACAAATTAAGAATAAACAGGAATTTCCTTTAATTGACTTTTAAAGATTATAGTCACTGTTGCCAGGGTTTTTGTAAGCAATATCTCTCACAGATTTAAAAAGAAAACAAACAAAATATTTTCTCCAAACTCAGAATAATAGGGTACTAGTGTGAATTCATTCAATATGCCATATCTCTTTGGTTGCCTACTCACCATCCTTTATTTCTTGTTAGTAGAATCCAGTTTTGTTCAGAATAACATTGGTGTCCTTCCACACATCACAAAGCAAAATCAGTCTAAGTTGTTATGACAATCTTTATTCATTTGCCAGATAAGTTACCAGCTTCCTATTGTAGCCAGTTATGACCATGAGACCCCGTCTGGCAAAGGAAACATAGCCCTCAACTACTATTTGATTAGAATTGCTTCTAGGAACACTTACTTTCTATCAAAAAGAAACACATGACATCACTCATGCAAAATAAATTCCAATGATTTAAAAATTTAAAAAAACAACAAAACAACAAAAACAAAAAAGAAACATGTAGATGGCAGCACCTTTCTTGCCTTGAACATGAGTATAATGTCTGAATCTAAGAGAACTCATCTCATACCCATGAGACAGAGAGTAACTTGCTGAGGATGATACACAGAAGGATGAAAAGAAGATACTTGAAGATGTTGTTAAGTGTCTCTATCAGTACAGGGTTGTCTGTGTAGACTTGGGCATGATTAATGTTTTTATTGCTTCAAGCAAGTATAAGTAAGGAATTTTGTACCTGCAGCTGAAAGTACTCTAACTGATAAAACTACTGATCTCCTCAAGTTCTCTTATAATTAAACTATCTTTATTTCCAATTCATGAGAATATAGATGGGATAGTTTGGTTCTTTTTACTTGTAACAAAAAGTATTTAGTTTAAAAATCTTATACTTAACAAAGAATTTTAAAATTTGTATGGAAACACAAAAGACCATGAATAGCCAAAATGATCTTGAGAAAAAAGAATGAAGCTGGAGAAATCACTCCCTGACTTCAAACTATACTTACTACAAAGCTACAGTAATCAAAACAGTATGGTACTGGCACAAAAACAGACATATAGATTAATGGTACAGGATAGAAAGCCTAGAAATAAACCCATGCACCTATGGCCAATTAATCTACAACAAAGGAGGCAAGAATATACAATGGAGAAAAGAAAGTCTATTCAATAAATGGTGTTCAGAAAACTGGACAGCTACATGTAAAAAAAATGAAATAGGAACATTTTCTAACACCATATACAAAAATAAACTCAAAATGTATTAAAAACCTAAATGGAAGACTGGATACTATAAAACTCTTAGAGGAAAACAGGCAGAATACTCTTTGACATAAATCACAACAATATTTTCTTGGATTGTCTCCTAGAGTAATGGAAATAAAACCAAAAATAAATAAATGGGACCTAATTACATTTAAAAACTTTTGCACATTAAAGGAAAACCATAGAGTGAAAAAACAACCTGTAATCTGGGAGAAAATATTTGTAAACAATGTTACTGACAAGGATTAATTTCCAAAATATACAAACAGCTCATACAGCTTAATATATAAAAAATATTTTAAAGTGAGAGGAAAGTGTAAATATACATTTCTCCATAGAAGACATACAGATGGCCAAGGGGCACTTGAACAAATGCTCAACATCACTAATTATTAGAGAAATGCAAGTCAAAACTAAAATGAGGGATCACCTTACACCAGTCAGAATAGTCATCATTTACAAGTCTACAAATAACAAATGCTGGAGAGAATGTGGAAAGAAAGGAATCCTCCTACACTGTTGGTGGGAATGTAAATTGGTACAGCCACTGTGGAGAACAGCATGGAGGTCCCTTAAAAAAGTAAAATTAGAATTACAATATGATCCGGAAATCCCACTCTTGGGCATATATCTGGAGAACACTCTAATTCAAAAAGATACATGCACCCCAATTCTCATAGCAGCACTATTTACAACAGCCAAGACATGGAAGGAAGCAACCTAAATGTCCATAGACAGATGAGTGAATAAAAAATGTGTTATATATATATATATACATGTATATATGTATACATGTATATACATATACATATACATATATACATGTATATATATATATATATAGAGAGAGAGAGAGAGGAATATTACCCATAAAAGAATGAAATAATGCCACTTGCAGCAACATGGATAGACCTAGGGATTATCATTTCAAGTGAAGTAAGTCAGACAGAAAGACAAATATCACATGATATCACTTATATGTGGAATGTAAAAAAATGATACAAATGAACTTGTTTACAAAACAGAAGCAGATTTACAGACATTTAAAACAAACTTATGGTTACCAAAGGAGATAGTGGGAGTGGGGAGAGAGATAAATTAGGAGTTTGGGATTAACGTATGCACACTACTATATATAAAACAGATCAACAACAAGGACCTATTGTATAGCATAGGGAACTATACTCAATATCTTGTAATAACCTATAATGGAAAAGAATATGAAAAAGAATATATACATGTGTGTATGTAACTGAATCACTTTGCTGTACACTTGAAACTAATAAACATTGTAAATCAACTATACTTCAATAAAAAATATCTTATACTTGAAAATAATGTGTATTCTCAAAGAAACCAGTTTCAGTTCTGGATTTCGATGTAAAAAATGAGTCCAAAATCTAGTGGCTTAAAATAGCAATGATTTACTATTTCTCATTGCTTCTTATTCTTTGAGTTGGCTGACTTAGCTTTTTTTCTGTGCCATGGGGTGTTGGCTGAGTATACAAAACACTTATTTGGCTACCTTCTGCTGGGAACGTGGCTGGGACAGCACATCCAAGATGGCTTCATTCAAACTCATGGTACCTCTTCTGTGGTATCTGGAATGCCTGCAGGCTGGTTTGGGCTTTTTCTCTCTCATCACTCAGTAATCTTGCTCATAGCTTTTTTACTTTATGGCTGGATCCCAAAGGAATGAAAATGGAAGCTGCTAAGTCTCATAAGGAAGGGTCATGCACCAGAACTCACACGATATCACTTTTGCCTCTTTCTCCTGGTCAAAACAAGTCATAAGACTAGCAACGATTCAGGAGAGGCAAAATAGCTTCCATATCTTATGAGAGATTGAAGGAACTGTTGGTAGCCATCTGCTGAATGGGTAATTTGCCTTTAAGTCACTTGTAATAACATTTTTCTCCTATCCCCATTATACTTTCTTTTATAACATGTGTCATCTTACTGTAATGCTTAAAATAAAAGTATATTCTATGCAGTGAAGAGCTGCTAAAAAGAAAAGTGGAAGATACGGTATAGATTTAAATATATATTATTTATTCTATTCTAATTCAAGATAAGTCATGATTTTTTGTTACAGGACAACTACTGGAAGTAACTAAATGATTAATAGAGGCAAAAGTGATAGTGTACTGAGTCAATACATTTATGTTACATAATCTTCTCTCCATTTCTTCTAGACATGTGGCTTTATTTTAGAATGGAAAAACAATGGGGTTCTATTTTATACTTCTATTTTCAATGAAAATTCTCCATTCTAATATAAAAATTATTTCTTCCACTTTGCATAAAAATACAGAATACGGAGATGATTAGAGAAGATTTTTCTATTACTCAAGAGAATACTTTAAAAAGTAAAACTACAAGTTGTGAGACCAGAAATGTCAAATAGGCTTACATATGCATAGATTGCATTAGTAAATTACAATTATTTCTTGTATTGATTTTTAAAAACTACATCTATTTTAGATTATTAAGGACTTGCTCTATAGAACTGAAGTAAATTTATTGTTTTGTTTTGTGTTTTAAGAAAGCTCCTTGGTATATGGATATACATATATACACTGTAATATTATTCAGTCTTATAAAAAGGAGGAAATCCTATCATTTGTGACAACATGGATGAACCTGGAGGACGTTATGCTAAGTGAAATAAGCCAGACAGAGAAAGACAAATACCACATGGTATTCCACTTATATGTGGAATCTTAAAAAAATTGAAATCATAAACAGAGTAGAAAATTGGGTTGCTAGAGCTAGGGGGTTGGGAATAGGGAGAGGTTGGTAAAACAATACAAACTTTCATTTACAAGATGCATAAGGTCTGAGGATCTAATATATAACACAGTGACTAGAGTTGATAACATTGTATTGTATAATTGAAATTTGCAAAGAGAGAATTTAAATGTTCTCATCAAAGGAAAAAAAATGGTAAACGTGAGGTATGGATGTGTTAATTAACTCAGTGAGGGGGAATCTTTTCACCATTTACAGAAATATTGAGTCATCATGCTGTACTCTTTAAATATCTTACAACTTTTTGTCAATTATACCTCAAAAGCTGGGGGGAAAAGGAAAGCTTCTTGAAGATCGGCATGAGAGAACTGCCTAAGGTATCTTTTTTTTTTTTTTTTTGCGGTATGCGGGCCTCTCACTGTTGTGGCCTCCCCCGTTGCGGAGCACAGGCTCCGGACGCGCAGGCTCTGGACGCGCAGGCCCAGCGGCCATGGCTCACGGGCCCAGCTGCTCCGCGGCATATGGGATCCTCCCAGACCGGGGCACGAACCCGCATCCCCTGCATCGGCAGGCGGACTCTCAACCACTTGCGCCACCAGGGAGGCCCTGTCTAAGGTATCTTAACATGTAAATTGAAATGTCTTTTTTAGGGCATAACAAGCAACTTTTATATGCTATAGAATTCATTTTCTCCAGTCCAGTTAATTGTCATTCTTCATTGTGTTACTTATTTTAAAAAGCAAATATCTTCCGAAATCCAGATTAGCAAAAATTAATAATACTTAGAATAGGTAATATATTACATTTTGTTGATCAGTACTCTAGTCAATCAATCTTAGTCTCTTCTACAAACACATGCACATATTTAAGTACATATTTATGTACATAAATACATATATATGTGTATATATAAACACATACATATATACATACCTGTAAAGAAAGTTGTCAGAAAATATATAAAAGAAAAGAAAATTGAAAGACACTGGACTTAGAGAGTTATTGTCACTACATCTAGTCAGAGAGTACAGCTGAGTTGGTAATTAAACAGTCACACTCCCACTGACAGGCCTGCAGCTATGTAGCATTCACACTCCCACTGACAGGCCTGCAGCTATGTAGCACTCATCCCCAGAATACGACTGGATCTAGACTCACACTGAAAGCTACCATTAAATGGCCTTCCTACAGATGGATTCAATCTCTCCAGCCAGAGAGTGCAAATTATAAAATTCGGACTAAGAGGAGTCAAGAAATACCCAATCTTTATCAAAGAGTATGTGCACGGATAGAAGTTAAAATGATATTGTACAATTTAATGCATTTACCCTTCAGATTACAAGTTAATTCTTTACAAAAATTGATTTACTGTATTAGGATGTACAGCAGTATACAATAATGGGATATACAACATTTCATAATAATAATGTCTGATGATGTCTTTTAATAATATTCCATCTGTATTTTTAGCTCAAGGTAAAAAACAAACTTATTGTTACCAAGGGGAAAAGGGGGGGAGGGAGAGGGATAAATTGGGAGACTGGGATTGACATGTACACACTACAATATATAAAATAGATAACTAATAAGAACCAACTGTATAACACAGGAAACTCTACTCAATACTCTGTAATGACCTACCTGGGAAAAGAATCTAAAAAAGAGTGGATATATGTATATGTATAACTGATTCACTTTGCTATACAGCAGAAAGTAACACCACATTGTAAATCAACTATACACCAATAAAAATTAATTTAAAAAAGAAAATTAAATCAAAATCAATTCCCTCAATCATTTCTAGAAAAAGTTAAACTAAAATTCAAAATGACCAAGAATATTAAATTGTACATAGGCTAACATCAATAAAAGATTCACTCCTTATAATATCACTGAATTCTACACAGTTCCCAATAATAGAAACTATATTATAGCTATTAAAACCTAGATTTGCATAGTGATTATTTGTCCATAGAACCTAATTTCCTTTTATGAATGTTACTCTTCTCAGAATTCCTACTTTGGATGGAAACTGATGCAAGGGGACAGAATTTTATTCTTAACCCAAGCTCAAAGGAAAGTATTATTTGTGAAATGACATCCCTGAAACAAAGGTCTCAAATTCCCTGGCCAATGTCTTCCACTCTAAGTATGTCCCCACCAACTCCTTTTTGATTGAAGATTCCAGAAATATTCCTGCATAGTTTGCTGCCACTCTTTGTTCTGCCAAGACAAGAGGTAGCTACAAGCCTGAGGTCACAGTGGGAATTCACCCTAGCCAAATTAATGCCAGAAGATGCAATGATATCACTGCCTTCAGCCAAATGGTTGATCACATGGTCTCCAAGCAATAATTTTGCTCCATGGTTTTGAAGCAGTATAGGAAATTCTGCTCAAGCCTCTAACTATGAGAAAAAGGACCACAAAAGACAAAATCAGGACTATATTTTGCTGTCACTTAAAATTCTTCCCTACTGACCTCACTGTTTACTTGCTTTTCCAATTAGAATACTATTTATTTTTTACCTAAATGGTTTCTGACATAATAACAAATTTCTTCTTCAGAAGATTTGTTCTCTAGTAGTCAGCTGATTTTTGTCCACAGCCTTCCTCTGACTTAAATCAGGACTCGTATTCTATGTGTGGATCCCAATGACACCTTGACAACAAGCTCTTGAAACTTCCCAGGCAAGACCACTCCTTCTGCCTCTTCTGCCTGGCCTTTCATTGGCCTTTATGGTTGAAGCCTTTAGCAATCTGTATTTTGCTTTGACATTATCAAGTAGTCAGCACCTTGACCCTTTCCTTCTCACCACCATCTCCTGTAGTAACATGTTTAGTATCACTTTCCTTATAGTGCAGCTTGAGTCTGTTCAAGTGTTCCAATAACACACCCTCCTCAAATCACAATCTTGTCCTTGGTCTAATGAAGGTAAACTCTCCATAAGGTATATTTTCTATAATCAAATATGCCACAGAAGTGACATATTTAATAGTTAGATTTTTTTTTAGCACAAAATACTCAGATATTTCGTTGGCACATTGACATTAATAAAAAATAAATAAATTTAGATGCCTTTGACACCACCACTCACTATTGCCTTTTGCTAAGCCCATTCACAAAGGACATTGTCCTTTGAATATGCACTCTCTAGGTTAATGATGAGTATAAGAAAGAATACTATGCTCTGGTTCACCTTCGCCACCCTCTTAAATTCAAACATCTGCCAACTGTGTTTGAGGAAATCCAGATTTACAATGAGGCTGGAAGACCTACCTTCTAACTTTGACTGATTGGAAGATTGAGGAAGAATCCTTGATTTCATAAGATCAGTGGAAAACAGAAAAGTAAGGAGAAGACGTTACAGAGAGCAAGTGAATGAGCACAGGATGGTGAAGAAGAGAGCTCTCAACTCATTTCAGGAATTCTATCATTATTGTAACCCCAGTTAACTCTGAAAAAGAGTATCAGTAAATATTTAATTGAACAGAATTAAAATATTATTAAGACATAGCTCCTCAGAAATTGGAGGGCTGCCTATGCCTGCATCTTTCTCTAATTCAGTTATTATTTTTTAGCCTTTTAAAAAGTAATTAAGCCATATTTCCTCAAGAGAAATCTTACAGGTAACCCCAACATTAAAAAATAATATAAAGCTTCTCTGGTTGAATAAAAGTGGGAGGCATTGTCTCAGTAACCTCTTTCTTGACACTCTAAACCACTACAACCCTGCCATATCCCCTGAGAAAAACTTGATTATCTCTTCTTTCTTTGCCTTTATATTTAGGTCTTCACCAGTGTCTAGTACTGGCCTACTGCTCTGACTTGTACCATACTTGCCTTAGTTGGCTTCTTAATCTGTTCTGTAACCTAATTCTCACCTGGCCTTTATTTGGCACACTGAAGTGCTAGTTAATAAACATGGCCGGGCATCCCTGGTGGCGCAGTGGCTGGGAGTCTGGCTGCTGATGCCAGGGACACGGGTTCGTGGCCAGGTCTGGGAGGATCCCACATGCCGCGGAGCAGCTGGGCCCGTGAGCCATGGCCGCTGGGCCTGCGCGTCTGGAGCCTGTGCTCTGCGACTGGAGAGGCCACAGCAGTGAGAGGCCCGTGTACCGCAAAAAAAAATAAATAAAAATAAAAATAAATAAGTAAACATGGCTGATAACTGTCACCTACCTTTACTGTTGTTTAAATTTACAGTCTATTTCCTCATCACATGACCTTCCAAATTTAACTGGATTCAGTTTGTGTGTGTGTGTGTGCATGACATGGGAAGGGAACCATTACAATAAAAGTGAATTATGAGATTCAGTCTAGGTATAAATGAGAGCACTTATACATTTTACCTAATTCAGGTTATTTTAATTAAGTTTAAAGCAGTGAACTGTCTGTCATCAATTTCAAATTTTCCAGGTTCCTCTGCTAGACCTTGTCACTTAGGGTTGTAGTTATATGGTCCACTGATTTCCATCTCTTCTCTCAACTCACACCATACAGAAATACACACCTGCTTTATGATGAACTACTCAGAACTCACCTATTCTCTATTACTACCATTTGGACTTGAAAATAATCCTGTTTATCACCTAGACTTATTTTTCTCAAACCTGATAGTGATTACCTAGTTTTTAATCTTGATAATTAAATATCATGTCCATCACTGAGAGTATTCTTCATGAGTGTTTTAAACTCGGGGTGTTCTCTGTGGATTTTTTATCTTATATGAATTTCTGCTAATAGAATAATAATCTCATGGAATTGTGGAATAGACTTAAAATTTCTCAAAAATCCATTTTCTTTACTTTCTTTTCTTTGTTTTTTAGCAATGAAACGTTTTCAAGTAGGCTCATAACCTAAACTTGCAGTTAAGTAAGATTGAATGACCAAAATCCATAAGATAAAATATGAGCTGAAATAATGTGAACAACTTCTGGATCATGCTACTAAAGGGATATGGCATGCATTAGACATCTTTTTTCTTCTTTGCTTTCTCACTGATTTGTGGTTTTTTAAAACCTTTTGTTAAATAAATTTTTTATTTAGAACAGTTGAAGATTTTTGGAAAAATTATGAAAATAGTACAAAAACTAACACACAAATTCCATTATTATTAAAATTTTATATCATTATGGTACAATTGCTGCAATTTATTAACCAATATTGATACATTATTATTAACTAAAGACTATACTTTGTTCATATACTCTTAGTTTTTACCTAAAGTTCTTTTTCTTTTCCAGGATTCCACCCCAGATACCACATTACTTTTACTACTCATATCTCCTTAAGCTCTTTCTGGCTATGAGAGTCTTATTCTTGATAACCTTTATAGTTTTGAGAAGGATCATTCAGGTATTTTGCAGTATGTGCCTCAATTAGAATTTGTATGGTGTTTCCTTCATGTTTAAACTGGAGTTATGTATTTTAGAAGGAAGAAAAAAGAAGTAAAGTCCCATTCTCATCACATGATACCAAGCGTGCATATTTTTAAATATTATTTATTAATGTTGATGTTAAACTTAATCACCTGGCTGTAGTTGCTCCTTATAATGCCGTTTCTAGTATGCCTCTTTAGATACTCTACTATGTGCTAGCCACACTTAAGTGGGAATTAAGCTCAAACTCCTTTAGAGTGAAGTATCTACATACTTTTAAAAATTCTTCTACAAAGGAGTTTGTATATTTTCCTCCATTTATTTATGTATTTAATCATTTACTTATATCAGTTTGGACTCATGAATATTTATTTCATAAGATGCTGCACCATTTTGTTGCTAAAATTGTTTCAGCTTTGGTCATTAGGAATCTTTTCATTTGGCTCCCATGTCTTAGTGCAATAGCTAGGACTTCTAGTACAATATTGAATTGGAGTGATGAGAGAGGAATATCCCTGCCTTATTCCATGATCTAGTTTCTCCCCATTAATTAAGAATGTTAGTTGTAAGGACTTTTGTAGATGTTCTGTATAAACTTGAGGGCTTTTCTCTGTATTCTTAGTTTGTTAAGAGTTTTTATTATGAATGTGTGGTCATTTTGCAAAATTCTTTTTCTGCATCAATTGATATGTTCACATTATTTTTCTTCTTTAGTCTGTCAATATGGTGGATAACATTGATTGATTTTCTAATATTGAACCAGCCTTTCATACCTGGAATAAGTCACACTTGTTTTTTTTATGCATTGTAGGGTTTGATTTGCTAATATATGTTCATTAGAGATATTGGTCTGTAGTTATTCTCTAATACAACATCTTTATGTGGTTTTGTTGTAAGAGTAATGCTGACCTCACAGAATAAGTTCAAAGTGTTACTTATACTTCTATTTTCTGGAAGATATTTTGGATAATTGTCATATTTCTTCCCTGAGACTTCATCAATGAAATAATCTGAGCCTAGTGGGTTTTTTTTTTTTTTTTGGATAGTTATTACCTACTGATTTAATTCATTGAATAGATATAGATAATCTTATTTGGATGATCTATTTCTCCTTGTGTGAGTTTTGTTAGTTTATGCCTTCCAAGGAATTTATTGCATGTAAGACATCAAATTGGTGGCCATAGTGTTGTTTGTAATACCACTTTATAATCTTTTTTATGTCCATGAGGTCAGTAGTGATGACCTCTTGTTCATTTCTGATTTTTCTTTTAGATAGACTTAAACTGCTTTTCTTCATCTAGTTTCCTGATGTAGAAGCTTAGGATATTGGTTTTAGATTTTCTTTCTTTCCTTAAATATACATTTTAATGCTATAAATTTTCCTCTAAGCACTGCATTTTCTGCATCCCACAAATTTTGATAAGTTGTCTTTTACTTTCCATTTAGTCCAAAATAGTGATGAATTTCTAAGATATCTTCTTTGACCCGTGTGTTATTTAGAAACCTGCTGTTTAATTTCCAAGTATTTGGAGATTTTCCAGCTATCTTTCTGTTGTTGATTCTAGTTCCAATGTGGTCTGAAAACATACTTTATATGATTTCAGCTCTTTTCAAGTTGTTAAAGCTTTATTCACTTATTATATGATAGTGTAATCAAGAGCTAAAAATAGATGCTGGCTCCATAGTGTTTCATTTTTTCTCCACACAATGATAAAGAGTGATGGTAAGATAATATGCAGCCCAGGTAAAGGGAATCATCTCATTGCTAAGAAGCCCTAACCACAAGTCTCCTTTTTCTAGAACTAAGGTGGTAGAGGGAAGGAGAGGAATAAGGGGAAGGGCTACAAGTGGAAAAGTACTGATTCAGAGTGGGGAAAAAGTACTTCAGCCAAGATCTTATGATAAGAAGGTCTCAAAGAGGCCCTTGGGAAGTGCATCAGTGAAGGCCCTCAGTAAGAAGGCCTCCAAATGGAGGCATCTGGGCTAGAAATGCAGATATGACTGAAGGAGAGGGTTTCTAAGTGCATTTCTGCAATTCCTTCCAAAGAAATGCAATTGGCTGGCAGTGTACCAAGTCTACTATGGGGAGGACAGCCTCCTCCTCTCCCCACAAACCTGAGAGGCAAATCTTGTAATTGCCTATGTCTGGACCCAAAATATCATACATAGGGTTTTGACCTGGAGCCAGGCTCATCAACACCCTATAATTTTTGCTGAAAAACAGGTGTCTTGTTTTCAGTAATAAAAATTGAGATCAATAGGCTTATAGTGTGAGGATTTATGTTAATCTGGCTAGAAGCTGGGCTGTGTTTAATGTTTGCTCTAGGTATAGGTACCAAAGTCTTCAAATAACTTGTGTCATTGGTGGTATAGTGGTGAGCATAGCTGCCTTCCAAAGTCTTAAAATTCCTCTAGTATCCTTGCTTTTGTCTCACCTCTTGATGACTTTAGGTTATCCTTAGTACTTCTCAGAAAGTTCTTTTGTTTTGCAGCTCTTTCAGCTGTAATCCATTATTATGCTGTGGCTCTCTTGGTGTGATGATCACTGAGATAACAAACATCTCTCTTCTAATACTTCTGCTTCTTTGGCTCATATTGACATAGTGCCAATTTAGACCACAAAATAAAAGTCACTTTTTGGAACTGGCAGTGCACTTCAGGACATTCACACAAAGATAAATGACTATGTGTGGCAGCCATCCAAGTCCTAACTCTCCCCTAGAATATATGTGTGGATTCTTTGGAAAGGATGAAAAATAGCCTTCCTATTGCAGTTTCCTATTGTGGAAGAGCTCTACTCCACCACTTCTTGTTGCTGGGGTACCTTCAGGCAGTGAATATCCTTCTTGGGTGAAAAATTGAGAAGATAGAGCCAGCTGTCTTTCTTGGTGATTATTTGACTTAAGCAAACTCCCTATCTATTCAATTTTAAATGGCAAGTGTGAGGAGGAAGATAGCTTCCTTCTCTCTTGACTTCACTAACTCTTTTCTAGTCCTTTTCCTTTGTTTAATTAACACAGAGCTGTTCAGCAAGTCTGCTGGCTAAACAGATGTGTCTTGAGGTCTCTTCCTTATTCTGTCACCTTGAATTCTGCATGCCTCGAAGACTTTAGTTTCCTATCTCTCCAATTCTCCTTTCCTATTGATTTGAGTTTAGGGTGATGTTAAGGGCTATAAGACCATTTCTGATGACTCTTAAGTCCAAAAGGAAACAGAGAAGTGTTTGCCCCCACTGCTGCAGTCTCTCTGAACTTAGAATATTGGGTGTTTAGTACTTCAGTGTTCAGGTTTAGTCCTTAATTGTAATTCAGAAAGAAACAGAAAAATATAATAATCTTGTCATGATTTTTAAATAAAAGGCTTTGCTGGTAGTTGATGATTTTCTTTTTACCCAATTTCTGATTCTTTAGAAATATATAATAAAGGATTCTCTTTTAAACAAATTCCTCTGAAATGTAATTCCTCTCACAAAGTCAGAGCATCTATAATTTGGTCTGCCCTTTTTCACAGATAGCATTTAAGTTTATCTTACTAATATTCAAGAAATGAGAGTCCACATTTTTAAAGGTCTGAAAACATTCATCTTAATTTTAAAGACACATTTTCTAAATCTTTTGAAATCTCAAAAACCTTTCAACAGTAATTATTCACTGACAGATCAACATTCTGTAATCATCTTATTTAGAGCATGGCATGCAAATCCAGACTCTAGTGGTTGCAACAATATTTAGTAATTTATGAACTGTGAAGAAAACAAACGATGGACTTTCAGTCTGTCGGTGGTCTGCTTAAGAGAGTAGCCTAATGAACCACACATCGGGCTTGGAGTTTCACTTTCTCTAATCAGTGAAGGGACCTTGTAGGTATAATCTACATGTCCATTTTCTTACATATCAAATGACCAAATTCTACTGGAAAAGGAAGGGAGAACTATCCGACTAACAAGAGAAAATCACTGTAACTAACCAAAACATAAAGCAATTTTAAAATTATAACTAAAAAACAGAATATAGACAGTAAAGGCTTGATCACTTTTTTAAAATCAAACTTCATGGGGAAAACACTTATTAATTAAAAAAAATGGTGGGAATGGCTATAAATCTGACTCAAACATTTCATGTATTTACCAAAAGCAAAATAAGCTTACTTAAATATCAATCTCCACAATTACATTTAAAATGACTTTGTACGTTTTCGATAGTGCTTTACATATAAAGAAGGTTCATTTATCTACAGTGTCAAAATCAGAGAGAATCTGTTACATTAAGGATCACTTTACAGAATCTTAGTTGTCTCTTACAGCAAATAAAGTTCCATTTGCCCATTTAAAATGCTGAATTTTTAATATGGCCCTCTGCTCTTTCTCTGTCTCCTACTCCCTTCAGCCCAGAGTCCAGGTCACATCTAAAAATCCATTAACTTCCACAACATGTCACAGAATAGGAATGCTCTTGGCTGGGTGGGGGAAAGAAGGAATTCTTGTCCTACCACTGACCTTTGTGTCAAATGTAAGGATAGCTTCACAGTTTTATCTTTTTTTTTTTTGCAGTATGTGGGCCTCTCACTGCTGTGGCCTCTCCCGTTGCGGAGCACAGGCTCCGCGGCCATGACTCAGGCTCAGTGGCCCCGCCGCTCCGCGGAATGTGGGATCTTCCCGGACCGGGGCGCGAACCTGTGTCCTCTGCATCGGCAAGCAGACGCTCAACCACTGTGCCACCAGGGAAGCCCACAGTTTTATCTTTTATCACCATGCACATTTCACATGATTAAGCTTACTCATATACTTTTTCCAAATAAAGGTTTGAGTTTGACCTGAACTCTCTGATATAGAGACAATCTTTCTTACAATGGTCATTTAGGACAAGTCTCCACCAAGTAAAAACTGAAGGAAGCCTCTGAGGGAGAATTTGGGAACTTGAATTCAAGCATAATAGTGTTTTTAAAGAGAAATGTAATTTTTTCACAGATTTTTTTTAGGTTGGTCATAGAATATTATTCACATTTTAATGGGTACTTTGAAGTGCAGATTTTTTTCATAAAATACTAACTCATGCAAATATTTTCCCCAAAAATACATATAAAATTTTGTTTTAAAATAATTGAGATGAGAATAATGAAGTGAGAAGAGTATTGATAGCTATTATGTAATTATTGGTTACTACATGATAGCTACTTCTAACAGTTTAAGTATTTTATGCATCATTTAATCCCAACAATAATAGACTATAGCAGTTATCATTTCCTTATTTCCAGATGTTAAAATGTAAGCTCAAAGAAGCTAAGTGACTTGGTGATAAATAGCAGTCAGAAATCCAACCTAGTTAAGCTTCACTCCAAAGCCTGCTCTCCTAACCACTCTTCTAATGTGTTTGTGAATAAATGTTGTTTACAAACGAATTTCAAGAGCACAGATGTTTAATAAAGAGAGATTTCAAGATTTAAAAAATGCTTCTCTTATAGATCTAAAATTTAAGCTAGATGATGCAAAATAAGAGCACTTTCTAACACAACTTAAATTATTTGGTGTGCTATTATTGCAAAAGGCATTATTTTCTCTTCGAAGAGTGATCTCTAGCATCATTGATAACAGTAAGAAAAATCAACAAATTTGTCTTGGAAGAAACTAAAGTATTTTAAATCACTTAATGCTTGACATTTTTTCCCTCATCTTGATCAAATTAATGAGTTTATTGTGTAAATATACATAACAAATATAGGGTATGTTTTAGTCAAGACCTCAAAAATACCCTGTGGTCTAATATTCATCTTATAGTTAGAATTCCAAACCCATTCCTCAATCTCGCTTAATATCTCTGACTTACTTCTGAAATACAGAAAGCTTTTTAACTATTACTATTAGCATTGTTAAAGGTATATAAAACAAACTAATGTTAAGTATGTTTTTCTTCTCCCCAATCCTTAGCAAGAGTGTATATTTGAATGGACAAACACTTTCAGATGGTATTATAAAGGTTTACAAAGCATGCCGTTTCTGTACAGAATGGGAAGCCACTCCTTTTTTTGGAAATTTTTGTATCACAATACATGAATTTTTGCTTGAGCGATGAGACAACAATTTTCTTTTCTTTATGATTGAAATTACCTGGAGATCATCTTAACTCCATCTAACTATAACAATAAATGACTTAAAAGAAAAAAAGGAGTCACCTGCCAGATTTCACATATAGCCTAGTTTTTTTTTTTTTTTTTTTTTTTACTAACACACTTCTCTGTTTTATTTTCCAAAATTGTTAAAAATACATAGAACATATCTGGAAAGGAGAACAGAGATAACTCAGAAGGGACAGTTTCAGTAGGGGATATATTTTGTCATGAATTATGGTCGCAGTACAACCCCAAGTTCTACCCCAAGTAGAACCACATGCCTCTAGGCCTAAGAGACCCAATTCAAATCCTCCATGAGAAAATGCTCAGGGAATAACAGTATATTGAACAAGCTGGATTTGTGACATAATCAAACCAAATTTATTTTGTTTCCCACTGTTCCTTTAAAATGTATTAGTGGAAGTAATCATCTCCTGCATCTGGATTAAACATAGAAAAGCCCCATGATTTTATGATTTTTCTCTCAGGCAGTAGAATACACAGTTTTATAGGGCCTAAAGCTTAGATAGTTTGAGGTGACTTCCTTAAGGAAATGAACACTGAAATACAAATTACACTAAAAATGAATATTTATTCAGAAGGAAAAAACAAATCATAAGAACATGCACATTTCTAAAACTTTTCAAATAACACAAACATCACAAATCTTCATACTCACAAAACATCTCTACTGTATTTGTATGAGTTACCTGTCCAAAACATCTGTGTAATACCTTTTTTCCTTACATTTTTGGGCAACATTCCCTTTGATTACCCTCACATTTCAGCAATTTTGTGATGTCATTTTTTTCATTGTAATATACATCAGTTTTTAATCATGATTTAGCAAAAAATGAGATTCATTCTTCTTATTTTAGAAAGTTTCTTGAGCTTACATCTTATGTTAAAATTTTAAGATAAGTTTTAACTTGAGGAAACTTCTATTAAGTTTTCTTTATACATGAGCTGTCAGGTGTGGAAGAATTTTCCACGAACCAATTTCTGAGTCTGTGTATTACAAGCCTTGTTTCTTCTTCCCGCATATTTTTGGTGCCAATAACAGCATGGAAACACTCAAGTCACAATATGACGTTATGACTGTACCCCTGCATAATGGTGCCAGATGAGTCTATGCACTGGGCAGCAGGGGGATTGCTGGCAGCCATTTCTACACCTGCATGGCCAGCAGTACACTAACTATGCATGGAAGCAAGTAAGAACATAAATATATTCCATGGAACCCAAATGAAAGTATCAACAACTTCTCCATGGCTGGATCCTAAAAGTGTGTCCATGGTCACATAAAAGCCACTTACCTGGAAGGTAAGTGTGATAGTAGGAAGTTAGAATGGAAGGGAACAGCCATGCTGATTGTGGTTAAAATATCATTTGCAAAATTTATGAAAACCAGTGCCCATGTTATCACATTGCTAGAGCTGATTCCAGGCTCCTAGCATTGAGGATCCTGAAGCTGACATTGGTGTCTAAGTAAATATGCCTCTGCTCTTAGTTTTAATAGTACTATAGGTTGTATGCTAGGGCCAGCTAATAGGCTTGGGAGACCCAATTATGCTCTTCTCTCCCCACTATGGTTTCAGTGACATCATGTTGGTAGATAGAAATTGACCATGGTGGGGAACTTACATTGCAGAAAAGGGCAAATGTCACAAATCAAGGCTTTCATTTTGGGGGGAACCACTTGTTATTAACCAGCACAGTACTTGTCCTATTGATACTTCAAGTACACATGTAAAAAGTGGAATGAACCAGTCCAAGATATAATCAATATTCAAAATTTGAATTAACATTAAATATTCTCCTCTCCCCAAACTCCAGCATTTTTCAGATGAGGAACCTATCCTAGGAATGGGTTTTGAACTTGGGATGGCTTCTCTCTTTTGCAGTTCTATTTCTCCAGTTACCAACAGCTTTAGACTGTCTGGGGATAAACAGTAGAAAGGCAGCAGGAAGGTTTCCTATTTTTTGGTTGTATTTTATTATTTGGGCTCAAAGTTTAAACTGACTATTTTTCTTAAGAGCATTTTAATTTGTTCTGTTTTGTTTTGACTTTTGCTGCATAGTCCAATTGCTGATGATGTATCTCCTTTGATTCTTTTAATCTGGGATGATTAATGTCTATTTCTGGATAGCCATTTTCAACTTCTTCTATAACTTCTAGAAATCTCAGAGTTCACCTCTATCTTTCTGCTACTAGGGCCCTTCTACCTCATATATGCCCCCTTGAATAAGACCTCAAATAACGTTACACTGTTTCTCTCACCCATGTGGTCCACAGTCTAGCCCACAGAAAATATGCATGCCTTTCTTTCCCAGATAAATTGTGAAAGTCCAGACTGATCCACATGCAGCCATTTCTATATCTTAACATCATGGATCACATGGTTTTCTGAGCCATGAGTCAACTATAAACCCTCTGTGCCCATCTTCCAGCTTCAGAGAACACTTTTCAAATATGCCAAGCAGGTTCGTAGAAGGCCCTCTCACTTATCTGGAGGGGAAGAAGGTTACATCCTCCTACCCCACTCTCCTTGACTGGGAGTTTGTTATGGACTGAACTCATGTGTTGAATATGTGCCTTCCAAATTCATATGTTGAAGTCTCAACCTCCAGTACCTCAGAATGTGACTGCACTTGGAAACAGGGTCTTTGAAGAGCTAATTAAGTTAAATTGAAGCCATTAGGATAGGCCTAATCTAATGTGACTGGTGTCCTTAGAAGAAGAGGAAATTCGGACTCACAAAGAGACACTAGGGGTGTGCAGAGAGAGTAGAGACCATATAAGGACACAGGAAGAGAATGGCTATTTGCAAGCCAAGAGGAAGCCTCTGGAGAAGCCAAACCTGCCAACACCTTGATATTGAACTTCAAACCTTCAGAAGTGTAAGAAAATAAATATTCTTGGGATTAAGACATGGATATCTCTGGGGAAGAAGAGGCATTATTCTACCTACCACATAGGCCATCAAGATATGCCATAGTCAAGAGTACTGATTTTCTATTTACACTGACCATTGTTTGAATTCCAGGCCAGTAACAAAACATTTCTGTGACCTTAGGCAGGTTGCTTAATCTTTCTGAGTTTTCTTTTAATAGGAAAATAATAGTGTCTACCTTGTAGGTTGGTTGTTAGAGTTAGGTAAGAAAATGTTTATAATATTCTTAACATAGTGTCTGACATATAATAACTGTTCAAAAATTTCAGCTATTATAATATTTATTGTCAATAACCGAATAAAATAAACTTACCTCACATCTTCAACCATTTTACAATCAATGTTTAAATATCCCTTGACATCCATCTTTCCTGAGCACTAGAGTAGACCAGTTTATAATCCAGACTTTCCTCAAAGCATTAACAGGAGTGTCCAACATTCTTGTAATTTCCGATTAGATATCTCACAGTAAGGCACATGTTCTAATTTATTTGGGTGATAAATTTTCCCTCTGAATTCTTAAACGTTATAAAATTTCAACCATAATAGACAATAATAGGAATTTCCTACTCAAGTCTCATCTTAACCAGATAGTCTTGCTAAGCAAGTATCCTCAAAAGCAATTCTAGTTAAGCATCCTTTTAACCTTCTCCAGGATTAGGTCAGCCTTTGTTCCGTCTGTTTTCTAACAGCATCTCATAGCTCACTTTACATTTTTCTTACCTCTCATTAATGAACGCATTTATCCACTACTCTCCCCTGAAACACACACACACACACACACACACACACACACACACATGCAGTGCTGCCCCTTAACAGCCTAGTGAGAGTGGTAGCACCTATGATGCTCAGTAATAGACTGTTGGAATAGAAAATGAGATAATGAATGTGAATGTATTTTGAAACTATACAGTGCTCCATAAATGTAAGACGTCATATTGTTCATTGCTGATAACTGTCTTGTTAATGGAGATTTGACATGCTGAAGTGGTTAAGTATGACTCTATCTCACTACATACATACACACCTCCCCTAAAACTGTGCTAGCCACTCTAACTTTTATGACAAAAAGGGACTATCTGTTGTTCTCCCGGAAGAAGATTGTCTTGTTTATCACTTGGAGTAAAAGAAAAATTAAGAATGTCTTTGAAGTGATGTTATACTTAAAGGGCATTCTTCCTGTGGCTATTGCCTCCATTGACATTAAAAGAAATCTGGTAATAATGTGTGTTTTTTGATTTATATATCTGTTGCCACACTATTTCATTGCTCATTCTTGTTCCAAGTTAAATATGGAACTAAATAATGGTACTACTATTGCCTGCTATTCCTTCCTCTTAAACACAACCTTCATATATGAGACCACCTCTCTTGTGAAGGCTTTTCTGATTTCCTTGGATAGTGAGTTTTAAAAATATTTACTAATCCTGAGTGCTATTATGTTCCTGCCCTGGAAGGAAACAAAAGAGATAATGTTCTTGTTCCCATAATGTTTAAATGTCAGTGTAGATATAAATAGTTTTTAAAAAAAGTTTGTGTGTGTATTTTTTTTTTTTTTTTTTTTTTTTTTTTGGTATGCGGGCCTCTCACTGTTGTGGCCTCCCCCGTTGCGGAGCACAGGCTCTGGACGCGCAGGCTCCGGACGCGCAGGCTCAGCGGCCATGGCTCACGGGCCCAGCCGCTCCGCGGCATATGGGATCCTCCCAGACCGGGGCACGAACCCGTATCCCCTGAATCGGCAGGCGGACTCTCAACCACTTGCGCCACCAGGGAGGCCCTGTGTGTGTATTTTATATATGTGTGTATGTACATACATAGACATATACATATCTAGATAGATAGGTAGATAGACAAATAGATATAAGTGCTGTAAAATAATAGAGTAGAAAAATGTGCTATAGTCCCAGGGGGTAGTGGCATTTTAGGATAGGTCTAAGGGAAGATCTGCAAGATCCAATTAATAAACTGAAGAAGAATATGCTAGAGGAGGGAAAAGGCAAATATTTTCAAGTGGGAAGGGAATATATTTGGTATGTATGACGGATAGCAAAAAGGCTAGTGTAAGTGAATAAGGCAAGAATTGTTGAAGATAAATTTTAGAGATATTCAAGGTTCAGATTATTTAGTCTTGTTGGCTGTTATGAGAACTTAGGGTTTTATTCTAAATGCAATTGAATTCTAAATGTGGCAGATGATATGATCATACCAAATTTTTAAAGGATTACTCTAGCTGTTTTGTGTAAAATGTGGATGATCAGGAGTGCAAGAGCTGAATTAGGGAAACTAGGCAGAATTTTGTTGCAAGAGCTCTGAGAGATGTTGGCAGCTTAGTCTTTTATTTTAGAAAGTGGTAACAAGTGGACAAATTCTGAATTTATTTTAAAAATACATCCAAATGCATGTGCTTTCAGATCAGATATGAGGTGTCAGAGAATATGAGGTGGCAAGGATAATTCCAAGGATTTTGTCTACACAGCAGAAAAGATGGAGTTACCATTTGCTGTGATAGGAAGTCCATGGGAGATAGATAAATGGTTTTCTGAGTTAGCATAAAGAACGAGTCAGGTTTGGAGTAGACATACATTGCTTCAGACTGTCTAGAGTTGCCATTTACCAAGATGGGGGAGACTTTAGTGTAATAGAGAGTTCACTTGTAGATATTAAAAGCTTGAAATTCTAATAGATGTTAAGTTGGAGGTAACAATTAAGAGTAGGTTAAATACACAGAACTGGATTTCAGGGGAAGAAAAGTTCAGTGTTAGAATTATAAATTTGAAAGTTATCAGTGAAATTATGATATTTAAAGCCATATGACTGGATGAGATCATCCAAGACACAAGCATCAACAAAGAAAAGAACTGAGACAATTTATTGTGATGAGTATATTGAAGCCCTTTCTAATTAAGAGATTTCCTCTAGTTCAGCTAAAGATCTCCAGGGCCAGGATTAGAAATGCAACCTCCTTAATCTCCAGCCTGTGTTCTTCCCAAAAAGCTTGCCTCTGTCTTGGGTAAAATATAAATATATATTTCCTGTGTAAATACATATTAACACACAAGTCTAAATAAAGGCTAAGGCATCTATGTAGCTTTGAATATATCCAAGTATGTGGATTCCCAAAGGTATTCTTCACCTCAGAGCACCATGTAATCAACAGTCATTGTACAGAGCAGATTAACACATTCTAAGGTAATGTACCATCATCACCATATTGCAACTTCTGCCAAAAGAAAAGGACAGTCATCTACTACAACTCCCAAATAAAAATCCTGAAAAGAAAGTTATAAAGTTCATTGTATCAAGAAAATAAAATAATCTTACTTGTGTCTCTTTCAATGATCACTTTCCCCTTATATTACAGTGAAATTAGTCACATATCTTTCCTGCTAGATAGGGAATTCCTGAGTGGCAGGGATCTTTTGTTATAGAGATCTGTACCTTCCTAATCATAGAAACTGGTTTCTAGCTGTTTGTCAACAAATGGTTTTTGAGGTAAAAAATTAAAAAATAAAAGAAGAAGAAAAGGAAGATTAAAATATTGTGCTATTAATATTAAGAAGCATGGGAATGGAGGGAATTTGCTAATTGACACTTATTAGTACTGATAGAGCATATCAGTCAGGTCTGGAGCAAGAAAAGATAGCCATAAGAAATAGAAGGAAAAAGGAAAGGTAGTATGGGAGAAAAAGTAAGCACAAGACAAAGAGAACCTGGAAACTTGTGAATAAACAAGAAAAACCTAGTCAAGATGGGAGAGCTTAAAGACACAAAAAAGTATCACAGATGTCTCAAGGAATAGAGAAGATGGAAAGAGAGAGGTTAAAGAGGGTTGGTGCATGGAGTAGTTGGACTTGCAAGAGCAGAGGAAAATTTTCTTATGAAATAAGGGAGAAGTAAACAAGTCAAGAAAATGTTGATGTAGAAAACAATTCAAATGGAAAGGTGAACTTAATCATAGTGAGGTGGGAAGCAAGGTCATTCTCTGAGAGTAAAGAAGATGGTGGTTTGTTTTGATAGTGTGAGAAGTCTCAGAAAGTATTAGAACAGCCACTGTGATGAGTATGATAGAAACTCCACAGGAGACAGGTAGATGGTTTTCTGAATTAGAATAAAAGATGAGAAACAGTATACATTTGAAGTGGAAGCAATATTGTTTCAAACAGTCTTCAGTGAAAAAGTTTTACTAGCACTAATTTTGTAAAATATTTTTGCAAGTACAATTGAAAATAATCAGCAATCTAAATAGATAATTTACTGCGTGTTCAATACAAACATATCACTTCTTGGGTAATTTACAGTGTGCCGGGCTCTACTCTAAATGCCTCTCGTGAAATAACTCATTTTATCCTCCCCCAAATTCTATGAGATAGAATCTATTATCATCTCCATTTTAGATATGAGTAACTGAGGCACGGAAATGTTAAGCTTTTTAATCAAAGCAAACAAGTAGGCCAAGCTTTGAACTGAAGGTCAGATGACATGGTTTTAAACATAGAGTGATAAGTGAGTGACCAAAAATAAATAAATGTGTGCATGTGTGTGTGCGTGTGCGTGTGTGTGTGTGTAAAGCCTTCTTTCTTTTCTTATCAGGCTTGTGGTGGTAAGAAAAATGAAAGAGCTAAATCCAAAGCAGCTCTAGGCTAGAAGACCATAAGACAAAAGATATGAAATCAGGGGGCAGTATCTCTGAAAAGTGGAGAATTTCAAGTAAGAAAAACACACAATACATTAAGGATGAGAAAAATCCAGAAATATGTACGGGCAACATGTTTCACTTGGATAAAGCAACAGTATATTTGGTAAAGAAAATTTTGGGGAAAAAGTTTTCTTATTTAAAATGTTAATGGACATTAAAGTTCACAACATAGAAATTTTAGTCAGGTTAAAATTGAACCTCTGCCAAGATTATGAGGAGATACATATAAGCTAAAAAAATTACTCATTAAAGAATAATGTATTTTTTAATGTACTGGAATAGATTAGGAGAAAGCCATTCACTCATTTATTCCTCTAATTCATTTAGCTCTTGTGTTTGTGCTTAGAATTGCTTCACTATTCTACATAATTTTATTCTGGGGCAGTTGGGAGATGAATATAGACAAATTTTGTTTATTGACTTTAGATGGCATCTGTACAACTCTACCCATGAAGCGTTTGGTTAAAGGGAAATCCTGTTGCTTGTTTAAACAGGAAAATGGATAATTTCTACCATCATAGGTAAGAAAGAAGGTTTAAGAACAGCTTTCTTGGCTTAGGCTCTGGAGACCTATGTCCAGTGGGGCTCTCCTACCTACTAGCAGGTGACTTTGTGTAGATTGCTTAGCCTCTATGGCCCTCAGTTTTCTCATCTGCACACTAAGAGTTGATTTTTGAGTCCCTTTCCAGCTCTAACAGCCAATGAATAGCTAATGTTAAGATTGTGGCCAAAAATACAGAAAAATATAATGATAGCTAACTGATGACAAGGACTCCCTTCTTGACCAAGCTTTAATCAGGCTCTTTGGAGCCCTGTTCTTCCCTAAGTCTTGTCCTTGGCCTGTTGAGCTCAGTTTATATAGAAACCTCCACTCTTGTTACCTAATCAATCTCCTCTTAATAATTTCCATCCACTGCCCCCCTCAGTCTGTACATTGACTATATATATATATATATATATATATATATATTTATTTTTATTTATTTGGTTGCACCAGGTCTTAGTTGTGGTAGGCGGGGTCTTTAGTTGTGGCTCACCAGCTCCTTAGTTGTGGCAGGTGGGCTCCCTTAGTTGTAGCTTCCAGCTCCTTAGTTGTGTCACTCGGGCTCCTTAGCTGTGTCATGTGAACTCTTAGTTGTGGTATGCATATGGGATCTAGTTCCCTGACCAGGGATCAAACCCAGGCCCCCTGCATTGGGAACATGGAGTCTTATCCACTGGGCCACTGTAAAACCCTAGCTATCTTTGCTATATTATAAGTTGAACTCAGTTCTATACTGAAGTCTCTCTCTCCTAACTGCAATACTTCAAATATACTCTGACTTGCTGATTTTAACAAATGTTCAGTGCAAATTCTCTCTGACATTGAAGATACCAGAAACTGAACTTTACAACTACTGGAAGTAAAAATTTGAGATGAACATAAAAAAATAAGAGAGAGAAAGAATACATGGAATCTGATTTCTTCAATATTAACAAAGCAAATTTGAAAACTAATATTTGCATGTGTGTGTGTGTGGAGAGAGAGACAGAGAGAGAGAGAAAGGCAAAGTAAGATTGATTTTAACATAGAGTTATTGTGTACATTTTTTTTTGGAAGGAAGGTATGGGATTATCTGTTTTCCTAAAAGGTTCTGTGCACTGGCCATTGTAGAGGGTTCCTTTTTTCCCCTTTAAAATGAGGTTAAATTGTGTCTATGTTCTAGCATTCTTATGGGTTAAATGGTATGTTCCTTTATTATATTTGGAGTCTTGTAGGAATTAGATAAAGTGTTGTGTAGATTGTGGAATTCTAGAACATATTTCTTTCCTTCTTTGTTATATCCTCGCTAAGTCATTTAAATTTTGCTTATGAGCTTTAACATGAAGATAATACATTTAAGTATTAAAACATTATTTAGACTAGCCCATGCTGCCGTTTTTAAATAATGGATAAAACCTAATTCCTAATAGTACTAAGCTCCCCTGTCTCAAGAGGAATAACCTTTTCTGGCTTCACTGGGATTTTATGAATTATATTTACTTTAACAATATGTGTTTGAAAATAATACAATTCATGCTTTCATTCATGACCTTGAAAGGCATATTTACTGTTATGGAGAAAGTTTTCAAGCACATACTTAGAAAACAAAGATTAATGCCTAAAAACATTTTACACTAAGAAACCATCTGAGAAAGGCTGCACGTGCATAGAAATATTGCACAGCTATGTTGGTAAAAATTGCCGTGGTGATTGCAAGAGTCATGACTATGGAAGAAGGACATTTACCTTCCATGAAAACATTCCTAAACCTTTATTTCAGGAAATAACTTACTTGAGATTATTGAGTTATTTACATTCTTATACAGGTCAAAAATAATTTAGCAATTTTAGAACACCAAAAACACTATCTTAGGGCTTCCCTAGTGGCGCAGTGGTTGAGAGTCCACCTGCCGATGCAAGGGACACGGGTTCATGTCCCAGTCTGGGAAGATCCCACATGCCACGGAGCGGCTGGGCCTGTGAGCCATGGCTGCTGAGCCTGTGCGTCCGGAGCCTGTGCTCCACAACAGGAGAGGCCACAACAGTGAGAGGCCAACGTACCGCAAAAAAACAAAACAAAACAAAACAAACAGCACTATCTTATATTAAAGATATTAACAAAAAAATGAACATGTATTTCCTAAAGCATCTGGAGCTCACCCAAACTGTCACCTTGGTTAACTTATTCATAATTTAAAGTGATATGGAGGGATAAATGTAAATAAAATCAAATTCACATTGGAAAGGAAGGCTAGGAATTCAAATGGCAACTCAAATAGATTTATCACAGGATATTCAGTAAGTGAAAAAATAAATGTATATAAAAATCATAAAGGGATATTTAGAATACAAAGTAACAAGCTTAAAATGTTTCTATGAAGTACTTATATATTAAAAACTCATACTTTCATTCTTTGATATTGAAATAACCTAAAAGCGTAACTTGGAGGAAAAAGGTACAAATAAATACAGATAAAAAAGGACATATGAAAACATCAACATTTAACAGGTGGAATATAGCTAACTCAACAACTACCAACAAGGTGATTTTCACTCATTTTTAAACTGCAGTGAAGATCATTAGTACCTTGACTTTACTCAGTCCTAGGTCAAGTTAGGTCAAAGTAAAAAAGGTCTGAATTTGGTTCACTAAAAGATTTTCACAATTGCTTCTTTCTCTTTCTGAAACTTATTCTTTTCCTAAACAATTCTCCTTTCTGCATCCTAAAAGCCGGCTAGCTTGATTTTAGTTTGTTGTCTACATACCCCTTGTTAAGCTTATTATGTCTCCTAAGAGAGTTGCAATTTTAAAAAGATTTTATATTATAAAAAGTTTTGTCTCTTTACAAAAACTTTTATTAAAATAATACAATAAAGAATAAATTTGAAAATAAAACCAATTAAATAATAATCCCAACACAATAGGCCAACAGTTGCTTTTGTAATTTGTGCTACCTCTTTAGTCTTTGACCATATAAGCACATAATGTTCATATAATTTTGAGCTCTGCTTCTTTTTTTCTTAAGATTAAAATGTAAGATTTGGGATCATTAAATCATTTTCTTGTGTTTCAGTAACTTTTTGAAATGTAAATAACATCTTAGAGGTGAAAATTTTGTTTTGCTTTTGTATTTTTTTTAATAATTTTAAAATGGCTTTAAGAAATCAATGTGTAGAAGCAATTTTCAAGGTCTTCAGAATGGTGATACTTTTTTCAAAAACTTTGGACCAATTTACAATGCTATCAGTTAATGTATAAATGTACCAGTTTTACCCCATCTCATTAGCATCAGGTATGTTCCTTAATGTAATAGGTTTTAAATGTACCTTTTCAGTGTTTTAATTTGCAAGTCTTTACTTAGTAGAGTACTTGTTCATGTTACCAGATGTTTGTTTTCTACATAGAATTTTTTAAAATTAATTATCCACTCTTGTTATAGGTCCACTTACATAATGGTATCATGATGCTATCAAAACTTTGAATATGTACTTTGTATTTAAAACAGTATCTATTTTTTAATGTTTGATGCATGCTTTATGTACTTCTTCTTTTCTATATTGTTTAAATTTATTTGTGCAAATTTATATAAGATTCCCAGTGGTTTTAAACTTTTTTGACCATGGCAATGCAGGCACTGGGTGATATTTTGAAAGGCAGTGGCTTTTTCTGGCTCTGTTCAAAACACATCAAATGGGAAACATCCTGATCTGCTCCTTTAGTATCTTTAGCTGCATAGATTCCAGTAATGAGCTCTTTTATGCAGGGTGATGGTATATGAAGACTCCCAATAATAAAATGCATCCTAATAGGAAAGTGTATTTAAATGAATAAAGACATTGAGATAATGTAGCAAAAATGGTTAAAAGACTGAGAAGGGAAGTAATGGTAAAGTTGTAAAATGTACAGCTTCTCAAATTGGAAAGGATCAGGCAAAGGCAAGTAATGTTCTGATGCTTGGGGAATGTAAGTAAAATGTAAAGGAATATAACTGTAAGTACTGAGATGACCTGAAGAAAAATTAAGCACTTATCAAATATTTTTACAGTCAGCTCATATGCAGTATGTATATACACAATAGCTATTACTGATATTTTGTTCGAGTACTTTTCCAAACTTTTTTTATGAATAGAAGATGGAGTAACTCGTTCACACGGCAAGTCAGTGCCAAAATAAACACCTCGCTTACAAGTACACTATTTTTGCTTTGCTTTCAACCTCGGTTCCAGGACTTCCCTCAAATTATCCAAAATATTTCAAAATGAGTAGTGGAGGCTAACGTATGTTGGACAGATGCAAAGAGGCTGGAAAAAATAACAACCAAAGAAAATAACAAAAAAAGAAACAATAAACAAGGAACAACATTCTTGCAGTAGTTTCAATGATTTGGCTAATTAGAAAATCAAGGGCAGTGAAACCTGTTTCTGTGTACCTGGTGAATCCCACACACACCTCAAATCCCACAGCCAGAAAAGTAATATTAATTTTATTTCATCATTCTCTTGATCTAAAAGCAGGATTCATTTTGATAGCATCCAGATTTATTATGAAGTATTAATTAGTGAAGTTGTACTAACTTCACTGGTATGTATGGTTTTCATTTTTTCCCCTCTGAGATGTTTATGTCACGTTACTAAATAATAAATAACATTATTCATAAGTTCTCTTTGAAGAATCAAAAGACTTACTGTAACATCTGACTAAACTACATTTAGCAAAATTCTAGGTTAAAACTTAATTGATTTCTGACTTACTTGCTGATGACCTCTTCAGCAATATTCATAAGACTTCCTTCCTCTAAATTCTTCCACTTTTCAGTATTCTTTCACTTCACTTTTTAAAAAATTTCCCAGCAGCTCCAACTTTTCAGGTTGAATTTGTCCTATTTAATCCCTGATAAAATTTCCTGTAGCCTTGAATATATTTTTAAAACAATGTGCATTTTATATTTTATCTCTCCTTCAACCATTATGAAGGTGATTCCACTCCCAGGTACATAGAGTTGAGTGGAGACAAGATTCAGAGAAAGGGAATAGAACTGAGGAAGCACCAAAAAGAAATAAAGTGAAATGAATACAAAACAGAAAAACACCCTGGGAAATCTTCTGAAGCCAAAAAAATGTGTGTGTGTATGTGTGTGTGTGTGTGTGTGTACTTTCTAATTTCTAGGACTCAATTCTTTATCCCCAAATGCAAATTCCATATAGATATTTTAGTTTCATTTTATTATTCTCTCCCAATTTTCTCAATGAATGTAAATTGAATATGCAAACCTAAAGTAAATATGGAGTTGTTTTCCAGACAAAAATACTACCTATTTTGGCCTGTATAAGAGTTTGGAAACAGATTCCAAATTAGATCCTGATGTTGACATTCTAACTCTTGGATCCTAGAGGATATAGTATCAAGAGATGATAGGTACCAGTTTCATAACTATAATGAATACATAAAAAAAGGTAAAGCATATCTAATCTTTTGCATCAAAGAACTGAAAATAGAAAAATTAAAGATAACATAGCAGAAATAATACTAAAATTAAGATAAATTTGATCAAGAAATGAGATTAATATTGGCTAAAAACAAAGGCAAACAAACAAATCAAAAATCCTGAAAGACACAAATATGTAGAGACATAAGAAGAAGCAGAATGGTTTCTAAGTAGCTTAGCATTACAATCCCAAATTTTAAGAGAATATTAAGGAGTAAAGAGATTTAATGTACTTAAAAATTTATCCTTTCCTACATTAGGGAAATAAGTTAGCAACACTTTAAATAGCCCACATGGGTTCTCTTTTCTTTGTAACAGCTCATCTTTTTCACTTTTGCTTAGGGCTCTGAAATCTTCAGAACAAATTTAGAGCAGGTATAAGTGACTGGTTTTGCTTGCCTAAAGAGTCAAAGAGTGAAAGAGAATAGTTAATGGGCATCTAAGATGTCTGCCAGTCCAGGGCCACAGATTAGTTTTTATTCTAACACCTCCCAATTAGCTGCTGAAAATTCAGTGTAAAACTGGTTTGATATGTAAAGAGTAATCAGCACCTTCATACAAACATGGAGTAGGTGGAAACTGATGTTAGCAGGAAAGTTGGTGCTAGTATAAGGTACCTTGAAGGAGCATTAGACATGCAAAACTTTAGTAGATTTACTACACCATGGTCTTGATATGTTCCTGCCTATCCCAAGTCAGGAGTTACTAAACTCAAATTTACTGGCCACTTTGGATCAATGCAAGGTCTTCCTGGCTGATGTAATATAAAACACGTGAACAAACCAGCCAACCAAAAAAAACCAAACAAACAAAAAGATTGAAAAAAAAACCCGTAGGGGGCTTCCCTGGTGGCGCAGTGGTTGAGAGTCCACCTGCCGATGGAGGGGACACGGGTTCGTACCCCAGTCCGGGAAGATCCCACATGCTGCAGAGCGGCTGGGCCCGTGAACCATGGCCGCTGAGCCTGTGTGCCCGGAGCCTGTGCTCTGCAATGGGAGAGGCCACAACAGTGAGAGACCCACGTACTGCCAAAAAAAAAAAAAAAAAAACAATAAACCTAGGTTACAAGTTCTTTTGAAATGAACTTGTAACAAACAGTGGAATTTCTGTGGGAAGAACAAAGCTAATTAAGAATAGTGAAAACAATCTCAGTTCCAGAAAAATAAAGTTCTACTACCGTCTCACTCTGCAACTCCCGAGCATTATACTGAATTCATAGGAACCTCACTTAACTCAGCTAAAAATTAAAGGGTTTGGACATGATGGACACTAAGATTCAGTGAAGATCTGAAGTCCCAAAATTCTATATGATTAGGATTCTCAAACTTTTCATAAACATTGCTTTTATCCTTTCTATTGGAAAAACTTACACTATAAAATTACCAAATATTTAATGCTCAAATTTAATGCTCAAATTGAAGACCATCTAGTCTAATGTGTTCCATGACACTTATGAATGAGGAACAGTAAATCAGACAATATACCCAACTAAAGGTACATGTTAAAATTATTTCTTTTCCGTTTTCTTGATGTGTAAATACACTTGTCTAACGAGCTTGGTAAACACATTCATTTTTATTTTAAAACATAGTAAAATATATGTATAATATGGCATCAGGAAAGCTGATTAAAATCACATAATATGTCTTTTTCCTGATGGGTTCTATTATTCTTTGGGTACAATAATTTATGTAGCACGCCAACTGGTATAATAAGAGCCATGCTATATTTTTATACCTTAATTATAAATGTATTTATTTATTTATTCATTCATTCTATTGATTTAATGAGCACTTACTAGGTGAGAGTAATTACACAAGCATGGTCGGAGGGCTCAACTACACATAATATAATCCTTGACTTCAAGGATTTTAGTACGTAACTAACTTTAGTATATTAAGTATGAATCTCTTAGAAAAAACTCAATCATTTTAGCTATTTTTTTAAATAATAAATTTCTTTCTTTATAAACAGTAGAAGTGATGATACTACTTCCACTTGGACAGTGTTCTTATATATTGTTTCCACCACTCATTTCTCTCAGTCATCTTGCAGGCCAATGTTATCATCAAAACTCATATATCAACCAAGCTTAATGTTATTCTGACTGAGGAGAAAGCACATATCCTTCACCGTTTATTGACCAGTTGTTAGGAGAGGAAATGTTGGTAAGGTGTACATAATAAAAAAATAATAAATAATACATTTTAATTTGTGAGCAAAAGACACTTGGACAGACATATAAAATAAAACAATATATAAAATAGATAGGTAGATAGATATAAAAATCAAGAGATAGCATGCAAAAAAAGTTAGAAAATAAAACAAAGAATAAAAGGCAACCACAAAGCAAGGGCAATACTTTTTAAAATAAATAAATAAATAATATAGCATAACACGGGCCTGAATTCTATTGGAAAGATGCCAGAGAACTACTCTTGCATCTCTGAGTAGCGACAGATGAAGAAGCCTGATGGATGATTTTCTGGGCCCTAGCTTCATCCACAGAGGTCAATAAGGCTTACTGATGATCCAGGAGGGATAAAAGGGTTGGGGAAAAAAATGATAGCACCAATAGTAACAGACAATCTGATCACAGAATCTTAGGTCTCTATCTTTACTTATTGAGTTGTAGCTGTAATGACCTTACTTAATACCATTGAGTTATTCATTTAATTGTATATGAAAAAGAAAATAACAAAATAAAATACCTAGAGGAGGGAGTCAATAGATATGATTTTGTTTCCTTGGAGAGCCTGTACGAAAGCCAGAAGCTCCCAGGCAGATTTTCCAAGTGCTGCATTGCTTGATCATGAATGTCCCAGACACTTTGGAGGAACTTGTGAAGGACTGTGCATCCAAAGAGTAATGGGCTATACTTTCACATGGACAAACAGCAGGCCAAGGCTTTTTATTTTCTCTAGATTCTTCATGTCTTCATTAGTCTGCTTTCCCATGAGATTTATGGGTCTCATAGGCGCGTCAGTTATGGAATACATACAAACAATGAATAAGTAAGCATGCATTTTAGTAACATTTATTGTAAACTGACTTTTATGCCACTAATACAGATGCATATTTTATGGAAAGGGATATTGTATGTTAGACATCAGAAAGGCAGTGACCTTTTAAGAAAAATCTTTATTTTACATTTATATCTGTATTCAATACCTTCCTAAGCTTGAATTTTCTAGTTAAGACTACCAAAAGTTATCAAACCGGAGAAAATATGCTAAAAAAAATTAGATAACTTTACCTACATATAACATTGTCACTATTTATATTTTTTAACTACTTTCAGCAACTCTACCAATAAAACTAAAGTATAACAGCAGTAAACTAGAGTAAAACATATAATTTAAAAGTCTTTCAAATTTCTATATTTGCCTGAACTGAAAAGGTAAAATATAGGCAATTCCAATTCAGTATTAATCATAGAGTGGGAAGCGGCCTTAAATATTATACATTTCAGATTCCCATTCTCTTCTTCAGTATCTGGAATATGAGACTCAAACTGATATTCACTTTTACTGTAGACAGTATGGAATAGTGGTTAACAATATAGGCTCTGGGCAGAGCCTTGGCAAGTCCTGCCTTTGCCACCTTGGACAACCCTGGAAAACTTACTAAATCTACTTTTGCAATACTGGACAAATTACTCAATTTCTCTGCCCCACCATTTCCTCATTTTAAAAGCAGAGATCATAGCAGTATCTACCTCATTGGGTCAATAAGGACATTAAAATGAGTAAAGCACTTCAGAGAGTGCCTGAAGTCAGACAGACTGACTCACAGTTATATCTCCAAAATCTTTAGCCTTAGAAGTGTACTTTTAGAGCTCAGAAGTTTACCCAATTCTTTGTTGGATAGTTTTTAATGTGGAAAATCATTCCATATATTGAACCAAACCTACTTTCCTGGAACTTTGGTCCCATTTATGTTTTCAAAGGAAGAAACTTAGTGCCTCTTTTATTTTTTTATTCTTATTTTTTTTTGTGGTACACGGGCCTCTCACTGTTGTGGCCTCCCCCGATGCCGAGCACAGGCTCCAGACGCACAGGCTCAGAGGCCATGGCTCACAGGCCCAGCCGCTCCGGGACATGTGGGATCTTCCCGGACTGGGGCACAAACCCGTGTCCCCTGCATCGGCAGGTGGACTCTCAACCACTGCGCCACCAGGGAAGCCCCAGTGCCTATTTTATTTAATAGTTATTCATAATTATAAAGTACTGCTCATGTCCACTTTTTTCTTTTTCTTTTTTTGGTGTGGGATGAAACATACCTAGTTTCTCCATATATAATTTTTCCAGATTATTTACCATCTAGCTTCCCTCCTCTGTATAACTCCAACTCATTAACATCATTCTTCAAAGATAACATTTAGGAAATTATATGAAAATCCAATTATATACATGTTTATTATCATTTCACATTGGAAATATTGTTTCCTTTGATATAATTCAGTTTATCGATTATTTTAAATGTAGAACATCATATTTTTATATTTTGATTTACTCATAAAATGATAGAATAATAGAATATCAGAGTTAGAAAAGACCTTAATAATCAAATAGTCCAAACCCCAGTTTTACAAATGAACAAATAATAACTGATGACTAGAGAGGGGGAACTGTTTTACTAAGGTCACATGGCTTATTTTCCTAGTATTGATGGAACCAGGACCAGGTCCCAAGTCCAAAACCTGTAGGTTTTAACTTTGGTGCCAATTGTAATCAATTGTTAGTCATTTTCTTGAGCAAGATATAAAATTTTATCCTGTTCCAAGGGAAAGAGTACTATTGGAAATGTCTGCCTTGGGCAAAGGAATAGAAAGTGCTATACTCTTACCACATATTTGTTTTTTTTTTTTTTTTTTTCTTTTTGCGGTATGTGGGCCTCTCACTGTTGTGGCCTCTCCCGTTGCGGAGCACAGGCTCCGGACGCGCAGGCCCAGCGGCCATGGCTCACGGGCCCAGCCGCTCCGCGGTATATGGGATCCTCCCAGACCGGGGCACGAACCCGTATCCCCTGCATCGGCAGGCGGACTCTCAACCACTGCGCCACCAGGGAGGCCCTATTTGTTATTTTTAATCTAAAATTCTCTTAATCCAGACAGTTCCAATACTGAAATTGATTTTTCTGAATTTCACACTTCACTTTTATCAGGTTATTAATTATAATTTTGAGCCCCTCATTCTAGTCTGTTGACCTATTGTCAAATCTTGATTCTGATATCAAATATGTTTGCTCTTTTTTATATTCATAGGACACATACAAATTTGATAAGTACAACTATATATTTATCCAAATCATTCATTAAAATGTAGAACAAGGGTATTTTCAATACTTTAATAATATCTATCTCACATTTTCCTAAACCAAAACTGAAAACAAATATTATTCCATCTGCCTAGTGTGTATCTAACAGCAGTCTAGCAGCAGGTCTAACAAACAAATCATATGTTCAGCCACTCCAATTTCCTCTTTAATATGATTTCATGGGAATATGAGTGTGAAAAGAATAATTAATTACATATACTTACCTTAGAAAATACTATTGTTTATTCAATATTAAGGGGTAAAAGGAAGGATGAATAAGCAGTTTAGGGGAAGGAGTATATAGAAAAAAAATTGCTAATGGCAGACAGTGGTGGTGGGGGAGATTATAAGATAGGAAGACTGTTTAAAAACTAATTCAAGGCACGAACATCATCTAGACCAGAAAAGCTAAAAACTGCAACCCTGAAAAGGACTTCCCACTTTCCTTCACTATGAGGTAGGTTAATGCCTAAAGCATCCAGGAAGCTTCTAGTTCTGAAGTGGAGCAGGTCACAGCAAGCCCCCAGTGCTTTTGGTCAGTTCAAAACACTTTACTCCTGGGACCAATAAAGGAGTAAGTTGTGAATATTAAAGCACTAGCCAGCGTGACACCTGGTTACCCAGGAAACATTTCATCCGCTATGCCTTAAAGGAAGCTTGCTTATGGGTCTTTTAAAATCTGTACTGGTTTCTCATTGTTATTAGGAGGAAACTACGAAGCAAACAAAGTTAAACTTTAGGTTCTTTCTCTAGTTACCACAGAGTCGAATATCAAGGACTCTTTTTAATATATCTATCTTATACACTGGGTCCTTACTATTCCCTCTCTATGCTTGTCCCAAGACTAAAAAACAAAAATAAGTCAAAACATTAAATACTCCAAAAATACTCCTCATGCTATGGGAATGATTACAGCAAACAGCACCTGGGTGGCTATGTACCCAAGGGGCCACTGCAGTTGTGTGTATTTCTACTGCTCAGTCAAGGCAAACAGCAACCAGCTGTCTGTGACTAGCTCAGACTAATAAGCATAAAATCAACATAGGCTGATCCAGGCTGAATATCAGCATCTGTTAGGCCATTGTCTCTGCTGATATGTCTGACTGAGCAGAAGGAAGAGCTGAATAGACAGTCTGCTGTAAGGCAGAACACAAGATGAGGAGCCCCTAACCACCTGCCAAGTTTTTAGCGGAGGAGCAATGGGGGAATGGAGGGTAGTCAAATCCACAGAGAAGCTGCCTCATCCAACCTGTAAACCCTGTGTCCTTTTCTACTTGGATTTTTCTGTAGGCATAGCTTTTGGCCAGTTTCAAACAATAAACAGTAAAAAAAAGAGCCATTGATGAGTCAAGAATTAGGATTAAAGATCAGGAGTTGTAAAATAATTTCGTGCATCATTACCCTTACCAGAGAGAGCCAAATGAACAAACATGACAGACCATGCACCACTGCACCAAGCAATGAGGTTTTCCTTTGATCTGAAGAAATAATATAAAAAAAAATAAGCATGAATTCTTACACTGGATATGGGAGCACCTTTACCTCTCCTTGACTGTTTCCTCATTCTGCTGGGCTTCTGCTCCTAGCTTAGTTCCGTCCCTGGGCATATTCACCATTTCCTGTGACCTCAGAAGCACTCAGGACCTTAACATTATGCTCAGATTCTTCTTGAATCTTGATTACTCTACAAAGTAAACTCTTCATCTCTCTTAGGAGGATGGCCTCTTGAACTATAATTTAAAGACTAAGGCAGAAAACTGTGAAGAGAAAAACAAGTGGTCTCCTTTCCAATTTCTCCTTTCCAATCTATGCCAGATTAGATTTTTGAAAATAATTGTTTCCTCTTAGTATTCTTCAAAGAAAACTGAAAATCACTTGGCATTTTTTAACAGTGTAAGAGCATCATATTTCTGTAAAGTATGTATTTTATAAAATGGAAGAGTTTGAATATGAAAACTTAGTGTATTAAAAAGTGGTGTTTCAAAAGTGAACAAGGGGTATGTATGCCATTTCTATTGAAAGCTAGCAGAACATGCCACCTCAAAATATCTCGCTTTGTTATATTGATTATTTTGAGCTATTGGGTCTTGAAAAGTAGCAAATGTAGGGAGAGGCTTTCTCTGGGCTTCCCTTATCTGCCTAAAGACAGATCTCTAAAAGGAACTTAATTGTCATAAATCCTCTCCCCAGGGAGCTTCATCAAGCAGGAAAGATTGACTCATCACAAGAGAGGAGACTAGAATTTGACACCACTTCTGGACAAATTGTGTCACAAACTATCACATCTCCCGTCTATTCTTCTAAGCACCCATTCATCTTTCCTGGAAATCACTCTTCCCTAAGAGGCCTACATCTCCCCTCACCTTTTCCTATTAAGATGGTATTTAATCCTGAATTCCAAACCACCTCAGGGAGTTACTCATTTTTCCCTGGGTGTCTCCCATGTTTTTTTTCTTATTAATCTGTCTTTTATCACAGGGGTCTCGGCTAAGAACTCAGAAGAGTAAAGGGAAAATTATTTTCCCCCCACAGTATGCAAACATTCAAACATTTGTGTGGGAACTAAACAGCATATAAATCATGAAGTTTTTTTTTTTAAAGAAAATCCAAAGAAACTGCTGTTTTTGTTCAATAGGAGACATGAAGGATAATAGCAAAGAGAAGCAGAAGAGACAGAAACATAGAATTTGGACTATTTACTGTAAATGCAGAGTAAAGAGTAATTTTTGAACCAAATGTGATGATTCATAAACTGTGAATCACGCTGGGGGGAAGAAACGATTCATGCTGCAAATTGGTTCAGCATTTTTATGTTTTCTAATTTTTCAGAGAGCCAACACAGAGCACATAAAAAAAAAATCAAAACCTTGTAAATCAGTGCTTTTCAATGTTCTCTGTGCCTCAGAATTAGCTAGCTATTTTTTTTAAATTAAAGCTTAAACTTTATACCCCTTCTTCCCTCACACGATAGTTTAATTTGAGTGGGTGGGGCCCAGGCAATAGACATTTTAAAAACTCTTCAGGTGATTTTGTTCCAGCCATTCCTAAGAACTACTTATGCCATAAAGCAAAAAATGCCCTAAAAGAACAAGGGGGAAATGGAGAAAAGAGACTTGGAGTACTACATAAACTTACTTTTACATGCTTTCAGGATTCATGAGTGTGTAGTTTTGGAAAGTTTCCACTAGACAATGACACTATAGAGCAAAGACCCCAGTCTCTTCAGATACTTGAACTTCATATACCAAGCTTCTATAAGAGCAAGTAGAAAGTAAAGCTCAACCAGCTCATTTGCCACAGTTAAGATTTAAGAAACTGATCTTTAGAGAGATGAAGTGACTTTACTTATTACCTATGAGGAACTGTATCTCAGATTGGAGGTCTGATATCCTTTCTTCAGGACCTATAGCTCTGTGTCCATGGCTAAAATAAGAAAACTATCAATTTCAGAAATGTCATTATGAGTCTAGAGAACTCTTATCTTGAAGTGTGGATCTAAGTGCCATGTTTCTCACATGAATTTGGAGGACAAGATGACAGGGCAGAGGGAAGAAGAAGGAGACAGGACTACTTGAAAGACGCTTAGTTGTCTGAGAGCCAAAGTGCTCATTTAGTTTAGAAAGTTGAGTGAGATAACTGTGTATTTATATATAAGAAACAAATATATACTTCACTGCAAACATAAAAATAAATTACAGTTGTATAAAAGACCCAAAAGTGAAAAGGCAAATTAAAAAAATTTTAGAACAAAATATAGCACATATTTAGGGCCTCAGGGTAAAAGGGGATTTCTTAAGTCAAACACAAATGTCACACTTCATAAATTTTTAAAATTGTAAATGTTACTATTTTATATACATTCATGCAATAGAAGTTACCATTAAATAACTAAAATTTAAAGACACAGGCTAGAAGAGAATATTCAACAATATATAACAGGGAAAGAATTAGTACTCAGAATATATAAAGAATACAATGTAAATTTTTAAAAATGAATAGAGGGTTTCACTCGCGGTGCAGTGACTGAGAATTTGCCTGCCAGTGCAGGGGACATGGGTTCGATCCCTGGTCTGGGAAGATCCCACATGTCATGGAGCAACTAAGCCTGTGAGCCACAACTACTGAGCCTTGCTTGTCACAACTACTGAAGCCACGTGCCTAGAACCCATGCTCCACAACAAAGAGAAGCCACCACAATGAGAAGCTCGCACACTGCAATGAAGAGTAGCCCCCGTTCGCCACAACTAAAGAAAGCCCAAGTGTAGCAACAAAGACACAACACAGCCAAAAATAAATAAATAAATTTATTTTTTAAAAAAATAGAAAAAATGGGCAAATTTCCAATTTACAGAATAAGAAACTCTAATGATCAATAAACATATGAAAGTATGCTCAACATTCATTAAGGAGATGTAAATTAAAACAATCAGAAAATACTCTTTAACACTAACCAAATTTGCAAGATAATTAATATCTGATAATTTAAAATATTGACAAACGATAGAAAAATGTGAACTTTTCAGTACCACTAGTTAGAGTACAAATTGTTCCAATTCATTTAGAGAAAGAGCAATGCGGTAATATCTAGTAGCTGTACATATATAAGACAAGAAATTTCATGTATAGGTATATATCCTTGTGAAACTCTCACCAGTACACAAGAAAATGTGTAGAAGATTATCCACTGAATCATTGACTTTTATTAGCAAAATAAAATGTAAACAGTCTAAATATTCACCAGCATGACACTCTGAATATAAACTGTGGTATATATTCTATACTGGAATCCTGTAGAGCTGATAAAATAAACAAACAAAGCTATATGCATCAACACGTATATTATATATTTGAAAGTTGCTAAGAAAGTAGATCTTAAGAGTTTTCATCACAAGAAAAATAATTTGTAACTATGTGTGCTGATGGATGTTAACTAGACTTATTGTGGTGATCACTTCACAGTATATACAAATATCAAACTGTTGTGTCATACACCTGAAACTAATATAATGTTTAGGTCAATTACATACATCTCAATGTTTTCAAAAAGAAAAAAAAACAATAAAATCAAATGAAAAAAGGGAAGAGGCAGTAGAAAAGGAAGAGAAAAAGGAAAGTTCATTGCTTTTGACCATACACCTTCCAGAGTCAGTGGAAAAATATTGCAGATACTATAGTAAGCTGGTTTAATAGTCTTTAAAGTAAAACAAATCTGAATTCAAAACCTTTATCAGACAGTTACTTTCAATGTAACATTAGACAATTGCTCAGTCTTTGTAAACCTCTTATGCTCATCTACAAGAATAATAAAATCTAACTTATGGAATTGTTCCAAGCATTAAATTAGACAAAGGAATATTTAAAATTTTTCCTCACTTAAGTACACTGTTCAATTAAAAAAATTAGATTACTTTTCCCCATCTTCATTTTCCCACCTTTTAACATATTGTACTAAATGCTAAAAATAATATATTGATTAATAAGGATATGTACTCTACCCGTAGAGAACCTATGACCTTTACAAATTAGACTTAAAGACAAACTCACACCAGCTGCCTCAGAATCTCTGTTATGGAGCTTTATATGCTTTCATTCAACCAGCTGAGAAATTAAAGAACCTAAAACAATTTATCAGACAAGAAACCCCATAATCGTGGAGAGTATTTCACTCTAGATGTGGATGCTGTCACTATCATAAAGGTCAACTCTTCAGACAAGCTCTAGATGGGGAGTCTTTCAGGGGAGCAGATATATTGGACTAATGCCTTGGCAGTAGTAGATGACTATGTTACATTACCAAGCTAGGCTTATATTACATGCACTAAATATTGGCAAAATAAAGGTAATGTGCCCCATTTTTTATTTATTGCTACTTTCTGGACATAGAACCGTTTCAGAGCATTAGGTTCATAAATAAGTGACCACATTCTCTTGCAGCTTCTAACTACCAAATTAGGATTTGAGATTCTCACCCAGCAGTCACCAGCATTCAAGAAGAAATATGGAGATTGAGAAAGAAGTTTAAGGTATGTATCACTGTTGTCCTCAAGGTCTCTGTCTCTCTGTCTGTCTGTCTGTCTCTCTCTCATTAGAAACTTCAATGACAGCATTTTACAACAGCATTTTACAAACACAGAGTAAACTTTAGGAGAGATTTTACTGAACAAAATAGATTGTTTTACTTATGCATATAGGAGTCATGGTTAAACTTCAACAGTATAGGTTGTAAATTGCAAACTAAAATATAAATGTAGATTTTGGAAGTTCAGAAACTGTGTTAGCTGTGATTAATGCAAAATAAAACCCCCGCACAACAAAAACATAAACAAAAACCACACACACACACCCTCATTCCTACTCAATAAAAACTAGTTATTTAAGATTTTAACTCCTGTAATGATGCAAAGTTGAGCAGAAAATCAGCTTCTAGTAACATTACATAAAGTGATTTTGATAAGGTGTTTGAATTGAGCAGGACCTTTGCTAATATACTTAAACAAAACAAAGAAAATAGAAACAAAGAAAACAATTAAGAAAAGAAAATAAAGAAAAAAGGAAAGAAATAGGAAAAGCAATATTTGTTTGAGCAGCATTTAATATAAATATAGAATATTTTCTTCAAGAGAACTTGTTCAGATTAGTTAGGTCAAAGTCATATAGCGGTAGCTTGAACATTTTGTTAGAAGTGGTAAAACTAATTTTCAGTGAACCAAAAATATGGTCAAGCTCTTAGCATGTATTCATTAGATAAATATTTATAGAATGCATTCTTCATATACAAAGATGGAAAAAAAAGATAGTCATAACTCTCAAATAACTTATGCTTTATTATATAAAAGAAACAACATGCACAATATAATGAGAAATACATTAGTAAAAATCTTTTCAGGTGTATTTTTTAATCAGAGTTTTAAAGGATGAATCTAAGAGGATTAATTAAGGAAAATAGCAGAGATATCTCATCCTAGTAAAAAGGAAAAGTACAATTGTAAAGAGAGATAAAATTGTGGTGTGTACATGAGTGAAAATGAGTAGTTGTATACAAATAAAGTAGTTGTATGTGATCTCCTGATGGCATTAACACTAGTCTTCCAGTAGTAGTCTGATTTCTCAATCCTACTTTCCAGTTGAAGGGGAATGTCATTCTCTTCTGTCATGACATCTCCTCTCCCAGATCAATGTATGCATCATGAAATATGGCCATTTGGCTCCATTCTCTAATCTCCCAGAGAGAGGCTCATGTTTCAACGTAATGGGTATAGCAAAGATTACACAGAAAATTTCAACCAATTTCAAGCAGCCCATGGGGGAAGAAGTTTGCTTTTATAATTGATCTTTTGTTCTGTGTCTGGTCCCACTCATCCACATATTCTCAGATCCATATGACCTAAATCAAACAATGCAATGCTCTTAAACTTCATGTCAACAATAACTTATGCTTAGTTTTTCTAATTTACATTTTTAAAAACAGTTTACCCATATTTTACATTTTCCAAGTGAACTATTAAAAAGTATTAGAATGTCATTAGTTTTTTCTTTGAATGTTGTTCTCATAAACCATGATGAACAAGGAAACATCTCATAGCTCCAGAATGTTTACGTTTCTTTGCAAGTTTTTATCCATGCTTCATGGTTTAAGAACTCATGTTATGTCCCCCTTTATAGTACTAGATTTCTGAACACTGTTGCAAAAAGAGAATTTTTCTTCTCTTGCTTTACTATCTTAAACCTGTTTAATGTGCAAGTGAAGTAAATATTTCCTATTAATCAAAAGATTGTTAGAATATTGTGTTAACTTTGGGGTTTACAAATAACCCTAGTTTATAGTATATGGTGTTGAACTTTACAAGAAATTCAAGAAGGCAGCACGTGATTAATTTTTAATTGGTTTGTGTGTTTAATGGAGGATGAGATCATCGCAGATAATTTTAAAGGAATGTAATGAAATGAAGTGACGTGAATTGCAGAAAAGTGAAGTGAATTTAGGAGCTCCTATTAGGTAGTTTGGATCAGCAGTGTCTTTATTTCCTCTTGCCTCTGAAATACAATAGAAGCAACTTACTAGCAAATTTAAGATTGAGAGCCATTCATACACCTATGAGGTATAGTTAGGAGGAATAAAATATTGGAAGAAAGTCTCATGTTTTCATGGCTACATGTTAGTAGTAAGTTTTTCAGGGTTAAAAGGTAATTTCTAAGCAGGACCAGCTTCATTCAGGGAGAAATTTATCTAATCATTGTGATCTGAGATAAGTTCTAGACAGTATGTCCTTTCAAAACCCACAACATGTCATTCCACAAGAGATACATACTTCTGCATCTTAAAGGTTTTTATTTTCAAGAATTTCCTATTATAATGCAAATTGTAGCTAACCGACACTGTAGGTTCACTAAATTCTTTTCATAATTAGTTGGCAGCATGGTTTGAGTAAGACTGATGGAAATGAAGCTCAGAATATTTTTTGAGTTAGGGGAAGAGTGAGAGGGGATCTTTGGCAGAAGAGTTTGAAGTCATTAAGGTAACCTGAACAGAAGAAGGATATCCAGTGATCAAACAGAAAACACCAAAATGTTTTGGTCAGAAAGATCACTTAATACGAAAAACTCAAGAAATGTCCTTAAAACAGTTAGAGGATTTCAGCCTGATGGAAAACCTTTTTTAATCCAAAATCTCATTTCATATTGACAAAGCCAGAATAAAACTTTAGCCTACCTACCCTGACACAGTAGATCAAATAGCAGTCTGTAACCAATCATTTTCATAATAAATGACAGTAGTTGTCATAACTAGTGGGTTAAACCCCTGATTTTTGAAGTCCAACCATCTGTATTTCAATTTTTGATCTTTACTACCAAGCTAGGTGGCCTTAGGCAAATTACTTAATCTCTCCAATTGTCAATGTAAATTTGGGATGTTGCTAGGGAGTCAGAGAGGAAACAAACCCCTAATAAACATAATGACTGCTTTGAAAGTAGTAGAAGGGGTAGCACAGAAAAAGAAGCAACTTAGTTTGCCTAGGGGAGTTAGAGAGGCCTTCTCAGAAAAGGTAAATTGAACTAAAATCTAAATAACCTGTAGGAATTTGCTAAGTGTATACATCTGAGCTGTGAAATTCTGGTAATGAAAACATCATGCAAACACTAGAAGATGTGAGCGAGCATGGAGCCATCAAGGAATTTAATATGGCTGGAGTTTAAGATGCAAGAGAGACATAATAGAAACAAAGAGGCAATGGAGAACTACAAATTATTCAGAGCAGGGGAGTAACACTAGTAGATTTGCTTATTGGAAAGGTCACTCTGGTGACACTCCGAATTAAGTCAAAATAATATTACACAATTTCAACTAAACATTGAGGAGAACCTGAATTGGGGCAAAAGATAGAAAACAACAGACAAATATAGGAAGTAGAAGCAACAAGACTCAAAAATAATTGGTGGAGGAGAGAAGGAGAAGGAAGTTTTCTGTAATGACTTCTGAGTTTCATCTTGAGCATCTGTTGGGTAGTGTTGCCCATCATTAAAACAAGGACCACAGATTCAATGCAGAAGGTAAAGAGGCAGACCACACCAAGCCATGAGAAAACAGGACTGACACCTGCTTCCCTTTTGAAGACCATGAGCAGTTATAGCAAGCATTTCTGTGAGAAAACACTGAAAGAAAGCAAATCTCCAATAATGAAAAGTTAGTACCTAACAAATAGCAACAATAAAAGTTAGAATTATATGAATACAACTGTACTAAAATGTGGATTTTGAGCCATTGTAGAACAAAGGTATGAACATGGATAATAGGAAGTCATTAACCTGGGAAACAAATGATGATTAGGCAAAGAAGAGAATATGGCTCTTTTAAAGACAGAGATATTCCCCTCAGCCTCATCAGATTAAGTTTCAATTCATTGGAGTAAAGGAATTAAAAACTGAGAGCATCCTAGTTCTCAGTGCTATTTGTAGTATGTTATTTGTAACCAAACTCAGTTCATTTTTCAGTAAAATCTATATAATTATTATCCAGTAACGTAAGCTAAAATATTCTCAAAAAAGTTTGTTTTCATTTTGAAAAACACCCACAAACCTATATTAAACAACCTTTCAGACATACTGAAGATAGTTATGTGGCTGGGAATTCAACGGACAAGAGTTTCCTAAACTAGAGAAACCAGGCTAGTAACTTCTCCCAACAATTTAAAAAGTCATTCTAAATAAGTATATTTCTTCCTTGGTAAGCTAAGATGGATATGGAAAGTTATGAAGAAGAAATTTTTTGGTCCCAATACCTTACTTAGGACTGGTCCTGGACTATATGTCTAGGGTGTTTTTCTGCAAATTTGTGGATAGCTCCCAATAGAAATCCAGTATTAGCCTGTTAGTGACCAGAATCATTTTTTTAATGAGAAAATAATCAAATGGGAAGCAGAGCTTGACAGGATAAATCATTCAGTTAGTTGTAGGGGCTCTAAGGTTACATGAGTAAATTTCAGGAGCTGGTTCTTAGCAGCTCTATGCCTCAGTGTCTCTAGTTACAACATTGTATGTAACAAATGTCTGACTGTCCTCTGTGAGAAAGTAAAAGGAAATGTACCATATAATCCAATGTAGTGTTGTCCCCTTACTGACATTAATACAGCAATGCAGATACAACTGGAAAAGACCAGTATAATTTGTCTTTAGCCTGGAAAAGACCAGTATAATTTATCTTTAGGCTGGAAATCTCCTGATGATAAGGCACATTTCTATTAGGTCTGCTTTTTGAACTAGTGCCAAAGGATGTCAAACAAATCCAGTAACAAGCAAGATAGCTATTTTTACTTTTGCGATTTCTCCTTTCACTTTGGGTCCTTGTGGTGGGCACACATTTGCTATACCACACACTTGAAAGTGCTGACTCTTCATTTAACAGTTGACCCTTGAACAACTCAGGGGTTAATCTGAGTTTAATTTATAGTGAGCCCTCCATATCCTCTGACTCTCACAACTCGGGACTGTGTAATACTGTAGTATTTACTATTGAAGAATATCCGCTTATAACTGGACCCATGCTGTTCAAATCCATGTTGCTCAAGAGTCAATTGCACTTATTTTATACAACTGAACTAAAATGTCTATGTTGAGCCTCCATTTCGTCTGATACAGAAAATCTAGTTGCTTATAGAAAACTGTCAATTTAATGATTATCAGTTATCTCTCTCAGGTTTAAAACTCAGTCACTTTCTGGAATGTTCAACCTCTCTTTTCCAGAACTGGTCCTAAATACCTTGGCTTATTCAGTGGAGTAATCCTCAAACCATCATCTCTCTGCCAGCCAACTTCTACTTTCCTTTCCAAGGGGCACAAGAACATGCAGATGTTCTTCCATATGGCAATAAAGTACTGGAGATGTCAGAGGTTTTGGGGAGGACTTTCATGTTTAGACAAGCCTTGGGGACTGTCTATAAGGCTTATCATTGTCTTGGATGCCATCTCAGAATAACTATATGTGATAATGCTGCTATGAACATGGGTGCACAATGAGACCTTTTCAATTCTTTTGAGTATATACTCAGAAGTTGGATTGCTAGATATGGCAATTCTATTTTTAATTTTTTTCAGGAACCACCGTACTGTTTTCCACAGCAGCTGTGCCATTTTACATTCCCACTGACAGTGCAAAAGTGTTCTAATTTCTCCACATCCTAGCCAACACTTGTTTTCTGTTTTTTATTTTTTGATATTAGCCATCCTAAAATATGTGAAGTGGTATCTCATTGTAGTTTTGATTCAGAATCCCCTAATGATTAGTAATGTTTAACAATTTTTCATGTGCTTATTGGCCATTTGCATATTTTCTTTGGAGAAATGTCTATTGAAATCCTTTGCCCAGTTTTTGATCAGGTGGTTTGTTTTTCTGTTGTGTTTTAGGAGTTCTGTGTATATTCTCGACATTAATCCCTGGTCGGATATATGATTTGCAATTTCTTTTCCTACTCTGTGGGTTGCCTTTTTACTCTGTTCATAGTGTCTTTTGATGTACAAATTTTAAAATTTTTCATGAAATCCAATTTGTCTGTTTTGTTGTTGTTGTTGCCTGTGTCTTTAGTGTCATATACAAGAAACTACTGCCAAATAAAATGTCATGAAACTTTTCACCTATGGTTTCTTCTAAGAGTTTTATATATTTAGGTCATGCATCAATTTTGAGTTAATTTCTGTATATGGTGAAAAGTCAGGATCAAACTTCATTCTTTTGCATGTAAATATCCAGTTTTCCCAAAACTATCTGTTGAAAAGATTGTCCTTTCCCCATTGTATGGTCTTGGTACTCTAGTCAAAAAAGCATCTGACTATATATGAAGGTTTATTTCTGGAATCTATTCTATTCCATTGGTCTATATGTCTGTCTGTGTGCCAAACACACAATTTTGATTACTGTAGTTTCGTATAGTAAGTTTAGAAGTCAAGAAATGTGAATCTTCCAGTTTTGTTCCTATTTTTCAGAATTATTTTGACTCTTCAAGGTCACTAGAGGTTCCATATGAACTTTAGGATGGAGTTTCCTCTTTCCACAAAGAAAATCTCACTAGGATTTTGACAGTGATTATATTAAATCTGGAGATCATTTTGGGTAGTATTAATATCTTAGCAATATTAAGTCTTTCAGTCCATGATCATGGGATTATTTACCATTTATTTATGCTTTTTTTAATTTCTTTGGAAATGTCCTGTAAATTTTTTGGTACAAGTCTTTCACCTCCTTAGTTAATTCCTAAGTATTCAATCCTTCCAGATGCTAGTGTAAATGGAATTGTTTTCTTAATTTCCTTTTCAGATTGTTCATCATGACTGAATATAAATTCAACTGATTTTTGTGTGTTGGTTTTGTATTCTGCAAGTTTAATGAATTCTTTTATTAGTTCTAAGAGACTTCTTCTGCATGCTTAAGGTTTTCCACATATAAGATTAAATCATCTGTGAACACAGGTAATTTTATTTCTTCCTTTCCAACTTGAGTATCTTTAATTTCTTTTACTTGTCTGATTGCTCTGACTAGGACTTCCAGTAATATGTTGACTAGAAGTAGAGAAGGCAGACATCCTTGAGGAAGAGCTTTCAGTATTTTACCATTGAGCATGTTGTATGCTGTGGGTTTTCATATATGGCTTTTATTATTTGAGACAGTTTCCTTCTATTTCTAGTTTGTTGAGTGTTTTTATCCTGTTGTGTGTTGAACTTTATTAAATGCTTTTATTGCATCAATTGAGATGATCATGTGGCTTTTTTCTCTATATTCTGTTGGTGTGGTTTATTATATTGATTGATTTTGATATGTTGAACCATCCTTCCATTCCAGGAATAAATGCTACTCTGTCATGGTGTATAACATTTTAATATGCTGCTAAATTAGATAAGCTAGTATTTTTTAGGACTTTTTTCCATGAATGCTCATTAGGGATACTGGTGTGTAGTTTTTTGTTTTTTTGTTTTTTTGTTTTTTTTCCTGGTAGTATCTCAGTCTTTAGTATGAGGGTAATATGGGCCTCATAAAATGAGTTAGGGAGTTCATTCCTCCTCAGTTTTTTGAAAAAGTTTCAGAAAAATAGTTGTTAGTTTTTCTTTAAATATTTGGTAGAATTTACTGGTGAAGCTATCAGATCCAGCTCTTTTCTTTGATGGAAAGTTTTTGACTACTAATTCAATATCCTTACTAGTTATAGGTCTATTCAGATTTTCCATTTCTTTATTGTTCTTGGTAGGTTTTGTGTTTCTAGGAATTTCTTCAATTCATCTAGGTTATCCAGTTTTTTTGGTGTACAGTTACTCATAATGCTCTCATAATTTTTTTTTATTTCTGTAGAATCAGTAGTAATGTCCCCATTTTTACTTCAGTTATAATAATTTAGTCTTCTTTCTTTTTTTCCTAGTTTATCTAGCTAAAGGTTTGTCAACTTTGTTGATCTTTACAAAGAATCAACTTTTTAAATTTTTTCACTCATTTTTTTCTATTCTTTATTTTATATCTCCCTTCTCTAATTTTTATTATTTCTTTTCTTCTACTGCTTTGGTTTTAGTTTGCTCTTCTTTTTCTAATTCCTTAAGTTGTAAAGTTAGGTTGCTGATTTGAGATCTTCCTTTTTTTCTGTTTTATTGAGCTATAATTCACATATAATATTGTGTAGGTTTAAGGTGTACAACATAATGATTTGATACACATATTAACAACTCCATCACTTTACTATACCATTCATTTTTGTGGTGAGCACATTTAAGATGTATTCTCTTGGCAACTTTCAATTATATAAAACAGTATTGTTAACTATAGTTACTATATTGTCATTAGATCCCCATAACTTATTCTTCTTAAAACTGGTAAGGATAGGTATAAAAAACAGGTATAAGAAAGACATTTTCTCACTTCTTCAGAACATTACATTATGTTCCTCAATAACCATTATCGAGAAAACTATATAATAAATATTCATTATTTTATTGTCAGGAAAATATTTCTCTTGAAGTATCAATATGCTCTCTATGCTCAGAGGAGATATTACACCCTATATTGTCTTATTTGTGCATTAGTTGCAAGAAAGCTTGGGGCAGAAATTATTGCATAATTATTTCATGTTTAAGTCATTGTTTTTTATCACCCCTTTCTTTTATTCTTTTAATGAAATAAAAATCTTTATTATCTGACTATCAAGACAGGTTTATACTACACTTTAAGCAAGGTCATTTATTCTTTATCTGTTGTGTAATTAATGCCTTTAATTCTTCCTCTGTATTATCCTTCAATCATTGTCAATTTTAAAAATAACCTCTTGGCTGTGCATTTATCTTGGATACAAATTTTGAGATATTTTTTTCAGCTTCACTGAGGAATAATTGACATATAAAATTGTGAGATATTTAAAGTATACAACATGATGATTTTCTCTGTTTGGCTTATTTCACTTAGCATAATGCCCTCCCAGTTTCTGGTTCACCCATGTTGTCTCAAACGACATGCATTCTTTCTTTTTATGAATGTATTTATATATACATATATATATATATATATATATATATATATATATCTCACATTTTCTTTATCCATTGAACCACTAATAGATATTTAAGTTGTTTCTATATATCACCCCTTTCTTCACATGGCATACATTTTTAGGTTTCACCTTTATTTTAAAACACCTAAATTTTTTTTGAAAGACAACCCAAATGCCTCTTGGAATGTAAAAGTTTATAAAAAGAAAACTGACTTTATAGTAATAGGGCTTCCCTGGTGGCACAGTGGTTGAGAGTCTGCCTGCCGATGCAGAGGACATGGGTTCATGCCCCGGTCCGGGAAGATCCACATGTCGCCGAGCGGCTAGGCCCGTGAGCCATGGCTGCTGAGCCTGAGCGTCCGGAGCCTGTGCTCCACAACGGGAGAGGCCACAACAGCGAGAAGTCCGCATACCACAAAACAAACAAACAAACAAACAAATAAAAACTGACTTTATAGTAACAAATAATTGTAATAATGAATAGTAATAAATAAGTAATTGTCAGTATATCAGCATTAGCTTTGCAAATGTAAACTTAAATATCTTGGGTAGGATTTATAGCCTATTATAATCATCCTATTACAATGCATTGAGTATTATTTTTATTTTAAGTTACTCTCAAAATTTAAATTGCAGTAAAAATTTAATTCATTGGTGAGCCTATTTGAGAGCTGATTGTTAGTATACTGCATTAGCAACAGCATCATGCTTGTTCATTTAATCCCTAACTGCTAAGCTTGAATGTATTCCCTTGTTTGTATCCTCCATTAATTCAGAGTTTCTATTACTTACCTCTACCTCTCAGGAAGACAGCCTCTTTTTTATTATACAAATGTTGCTTTACTTTATATAATAATGGGTTTCTGAAACTTCAGGTACAGGCAAGTCTTTTAAGATTCAATTATATTTTAAATACATAAATTCCATATTTTTTTTTTTTTTTTTTTTTTTTTTTTTTTTTTTTTTTTGCGGTATGCGGGGCCTCTCACTGTTGTGGCCTCCCCCGTTGCGGAGCACAGGCTCCGGACGCGCAAGCTCCGGACGCGCAGGCTCAGCGGCCATGGCTCACGGGCCCAGCCGCTCCGCGGCATATGGGATCCTCCCAGACCGGGGCACGAACCCGCATCCCCTGCATCGGCAGGCGGACTCTCAACCACTTGCGCCACCAGGGAGGCCCCATAAATTCCATATTTTTAAAGCATTAATCAGAAGTACCTGTGTGTGTAAACCGAATCATCATTTTACGTTTTCTTAATTTACTGGTTTGTAATGAAGTTCAGGAATTTTCAATTATATCTGTACTTTTAATTTAAGTTAGGTTTTTATTATTTCCAACGTTGTTGCATTTGTTTCAAATCTAAAATATTCATTATCCTGATGGTTTAAGTCTAAGAAACCCTAATAGATGGTCTGTGTTCCATGATTATCTCCAGAAGTTCAGAAGTAAACTTGAGAAGTTTGAATTAAGGTTGACCTTAAATAGTAACATCTAGCTGAGTATGTCAGAACAAGCAATTTGGAATTCATTAAGTGGGTGATGTTGGAAGGAAAATATGGATAAAGAGAATTAGTTATTTATTAAAGAACTAAAATGTAGCTTTAGAGTTTGAAAAGAGATTAGAAAGAGGAATCTGAGATGTTTTGCCATATGTTGGTGTTGGCTGGCATCAATCTCAACAGCTAAGAAAAAAATTTGTGAGAGTTAAGAAGTAGGCTATAAAATCATTCCATGAATATATACCAGAATCATAACATCATAGGATATTAAATTTGGAAGGAATATTTGAGAATATTTAATAGAACACTTCCATATTTCATATTAAAAATGACAGACATAGAAATGTAGTGATCTCCCCAGGGATAAGTATATTTGTAGTAGTTTGAATTTCACCTAACTTCATCCAAGTATCAAATATCTCTTATTTAAACTCAAAATGGAAATCTTTGCTCCAACTCCTCCTATTTAACCTCCCACTGTTTCTATACTTCTAGCTATCACAAAGCATCTCAGACAGAATGTCAAAATGATACCAATAAAGATGTCTATGCTCACCATTTCCAAGAAATAAAAACAGTTTCAAGAAAGAAGTTACAATCTTGAGCTTTTATATTCTCTTGGAGTTATTTTCCCTCATATGTTATTTTCAATTATACATTTTTTAAAACATATTTTGCATCCAATCTTCTGAGACAATTTTCCTAGTTTCTTTTTTCTTTATTAGGAGTGTTTTATAATGGTTTAGTTTCTCACAGGCAAGTTTTATAATTATAATTTATTAGTGGGAGAACATAACAACTAGACCTTTGCAACCAAAGTATGTTCCATAAATCAGTAGCATTGACATCATCTGAAACTTGTTAGAAATGTAGATCCTCAGATCCTGTCCCAGACCTCCTGAACCAGAATCTGCATTTTAACAAGATCCCTAAGTGACTCCCATGCACATCAATGTAGTACAATCACTGAACTAGACACATAATCTATATAGAAACCAACATAAAACTATTCTAAATACCCACAGTAAGACTCTCTTTTATTGCTAGTTTTTGGTTAAAAAAATAATAACAACAATAAAATTAATAAGGGATGGTTAAACCTGGGATAGCAGATACAAATGGATTAGGCTCTAAAAAATTTTTTTTATATAGCTACTTCTGTTTTAATTTGGGCAAAACAAAACTCTAGATTTCTCTAAAGCAGAATTATCTATCTTAACAACATCGAGTTTTTATACTTTAATACCCAAATGTTATATAGATTCCCAGAAACAGTGATTATTTAAATTACTGAAAGAATGAAAGATGGTAACTCTAGGATAAGATCATAGATGAGAAGTGGAAAGAAATAATTCAGGAAACTGAAATGTAAGAAAAATACTTTTGAAAATTAATTATTCATAAGATAATAAATACATATGTCATTATCTCATAAATGGAGTATAGTGTAGACCTGTATACTCCCCACTACTGGAGCACGTGCTGCTTCTAGTGGCTTTGTCAACACAACATAGAACATGTTGGTCAAAGGAAATACCCATTCTGCTTTCTACTGTATAGATGTCACCTAATATATATATGTTTTTGATTTGATTGGGTATTTGTAATGGGTCAAAGTGGTAATTCTTCTTTTAGCATGTTTGAGAAGGATAGGGAAATCTGGTGAAAGAGATGTGTTGAGTTGGTCACAGCTTTGCTTATTTTTTAACTGAATTTGCTCTAGAAAACATCAACTTTAGGGAGTTAGCAGGTTATCTGTTCACAGAAACAATAGTCTATTGTAAAAAAAATAGTATATTTTTAAACAATTTCTATATTTGAGTAGTTGCATGGCATATCTTTTCAACTGAGGTAGTCTGTGTGATAAACCAGTGAACAATACTAAGATGATTAATGAAAGTCGTCATAATTCCTAGCCAATTGTAAATTAAGACAATGATGTGTCACTGATCTTTGCAGCAGATGCAGGTTAAACAAATATCCAGTACTGCAGTAGTGTGGTTGTGACTTGTGGAAAAAATGTTATGAAGAGGAGTTTCATTTCTAGGAAGAAACACATTGTATATATACTTATATCAGCACATGTCACAGTTGAGGAATTACAATTGAAAAGTTTTAATTTAGATGATTGTCTATATTAGATTGCTCTTGTTCCTATATCTAGTCTGTATTGAACTCCAAATAGAATGAAGGCTCTAAACACATAGGTGTAATGGGGGTGGCTGCTACAACAATTATCATTATTTTCCCCTATACAACAAATGTTAACCATTCAAGAGCAGAGGAGATTATCATTATAATGGCTAGTGGAGACTCAAAGGGCATGAGATAGCATCAATTTCCATGCTGCTTTTTCAAACAAGGCTATAAAAAGATAAGGGGAGCTAGCTGTTTTCCTTAACAAAATGAGAAAGCTGAAATATATGTTCCATTAAGAGAAATCATTTGCCTTAATGTGTTATATAATGCCTAGCACATGTTAAAGCACTCAACAAGTAAGCGTTGAGATGATAAAAAACAAGTGAATAGGTTTTGCTATTAATAACTTCAAACTTAAAAGAATAACTCTTCATATTTTCTTCTATTTAAATAAAAGTGGTAAATAATTATTTCAAATCTTTGATTAACAGCTGTACCAGTCTGTTAATAAATGCTAGTATTATACTTATTCAGCAAGAAGTTCTCGATCTACTAGTAAATGCCAGCATCATCTTAGGGTCAGAGGGTGTGAAGATTAATAAGTCATATTCTCTGAAAAAAGTTCAGAGTCCAGACTGAGTGCAATAAATGCTATGCCCAGATCCTTCCTTCATGCACAAGGCGTTCATTCCCCCAGCTGCTGGGAGGGTTGATGACTCTCAGCTGGATCCCTCTCTGAGCATTTCCCTTAGCTGAAGAGAACTATTTGATATAATATCATGCCTCTTCCCTAGAGGCAATCCACATCCAATAACTAGTTGCTATGGGCTAATAAAATTCTGGCTCCCGTGCCTCAAGGAGAATAACTATGAAGCAACATCCCAGGAATTCCAGAGCTTCCTGGTGATTTGGTTGAAGCCTGTGTTGCAACTGATTTGCACTGTGACTCTTCCCTTTTCAAAAACCCATATCTGGGCCTCCCTGGTGGCGCAAGTGGTTGAGAGTCCGCCTGCCGATGCAGGGGATACGGGTTCGTGCCCCGGTCTGGGAGGATCCCATATGCCGCGGAGCGGCTGGGCCCGTGAGCCATGGCCGCTGAGCCTGTGCGTCCGGAGCCTGCGCGTCCGGAGCCTGTGCTCCGCAACGGGGGAGGCCACAACAGTGAGAGGCCCGCATACCGCAAAAAAAAAAAAAAAAAAAAAAAAACCCATATCTGTCATCCGCAATGGGTATTGTTCCTAGGCTGCCTCTTATACCATTTCTGAATAAAAATCTCCATCTCTGAGTCTGTTTCATGGAAAATACAAACTAAGAGAGTTGATGCCAGGAGGTTGTTAGGACTGAGAAAAGGGATTTTGGAGCCAGCTGTAGGGCAATGAAGATGTCATCACAAGTGAAAATGAAGCAATAATTGTTCTTAGAAACCTAGAGGAGTGCAATTGTTAGAATTTTCACAAGTGGTAACTGGGGTGGGATACTAGTAGAAGGGAATGTATGGGCAAGTACAATAGCTCAGGCTTTTAAGAGGATATACAAAATATTAATTACAAAGTTAATAGGAACCTGGTGGCCCTGTTGAGTGGCCTATGTATATTGAGAAAGATTGAAAAGTTTAGTTTATTGAATCAACAAATGAAGATAAAGTGTGACAATCAGAGTAACTCCTTGGCAGCATAATAAAACTCTTATCTCCTGCAACCATAGGCTAAGAAGCTGAGGACTTAATTACAAGAGTTACTTAGCTCTAGGGAAAGCTGAAGTCCCTGCTCCAGCAAGTATGCTATATTAAGATCATGGCCCTGGTGTGGAAGGAGTGGAACTCTGAAATTTGGAAATGAGTATATCTATGATGATGCATTCAAAGCACTGGAGCTCTAGAATATCTTGAACTCTCTGAACTTGCATACATGGGAACTCAGATCCAAGAAAGCTATGGAGATAAGTAAAATAACACTGTACTCCACGGTCATGATAGATGAGCAATCAAAAAGTATATTGCTCAATGTATAAAATAAAAGTAAACAGTAATAGATGATTAGGATGGTGAGGGTCGCCACTTCCCCAAAAAGCTATAATACCTTGCCAGGTTTCTGATAGCCAATTCTTGGACCTATGATCTACTGATTGAAGGAGAAAAGTATAATTTTTAGGAGTCCAGCACTCCTGGGTATGACAGGACAAAGGAAAGGACAAGTTATTGCCACTGTACCTTCTATTACTAAGAAATAAGTATAATGCCTACTATGCCTATTTGTGTCCTGTAGACAATATCTTCCAACTTGGAAATACATTGCTCCAGCCCAATTACCAAGTGACACAGAAGGCTGCAAGATTTGAGTGGGAACCAGAGAAAAAAAGGTTCTGTAGCAGGATCAGGGTACAATGCAAGGAGCCCTGCTGCTGCAGATCCTATGGTATAGGAGTACTAGGAAAAATGCTGTACAGAGTTTATGGCAAACTAATAGAAAACACAATCTAGGCTCCTAAATCTCTGGATCAAAGTCATGCCATATGGAGCAGATGATCTGCTACTGGGCCTTGATATAAAACACCTGACTGTGAGATGACAATTAACTATGTGTCCTGAACTGCCCGTCAACAGCCAGGTTATATCAGATATATGAAGCCATAATAAGTTCAAAAGCAATCCACTGTATGATGGAAGTGGTACACCAGACGTCCCAAGTAAACTGCAAAAGCAAATGACCTAATCCCCTATACCATCCTTCTCTGTTTAATCTGAGGAGTCTTCCTTATCTCACAGATATAGTCATATGTGGGAAGGGAAGATTTTTATGATTTACTGATGGAGAATAAATGTAGTTAAACTTGGTTCATGAGTGGATTGGCTTGGTATGTGAGTGTGACCTAAAAGTTTAATATACTGCTGCTAAACCACAGTCTCACCAAGAGTCAGTGTGAAACACATGAATGAAGGAATTCCTCCCAATGGACAGAACTTCAGGCAATATACCTGCTTATCCATTTTTATGTAAATAAAAATGGTTTAGGGAAGATATAGATACATCTCAGCATGATGAACAATAGAAAATGGCTTGGTTGATGATGTAGGAGTGGGGAAGAAAAAAGTTTATGAAATTGAGGACAAGACTTCTAGGGAAGAGGAATGTCAACTGATCGTTGCAAGTAAGAACAAAGTGTAGCAATCATAAAAATTGCATGTTAATGCACACTAGAGAGCATTCACCAGGCAATAAACTACCAGGGAGGCAGAATGATTCATTTCATTGATCATCATATAACCCAGTGTCAGCCAAATAAGACCAAGCTGGCAGTATTGGAGATTATGTGTAGGCCCAAGTGCATATGCTCCCACAAATCAGATCCAGTCTACCTATTACTACTACCAATTTTCTTACCTGGAAGCAAAAGAGACCAACAATGAGCATATGCTATGGCATTCTTTCTAAAGGATATCAAAAAGCTATTGAGTGTCAAGTTTTTACATTGGATATTTTCTACCTTGGAAGGAGCAACAATTCATCATAACTGGAATTGATCTATATTCTAGGTATGAGACCTTTCCTACTGACAAGATCTTAGCCAGTGTAAATATCTAAAACCTCATGAGTGATTGGGTCTACGGACATGGAATTCCACATAATAGAGCATTAAACTAATAACTCACTTTAGGGCAAGGAAGCTAAATCAAAAGACCCAGGACTATGAAGTCTACTGATTCTATCACATACTATACCACCCAGAAGTTACCCCAAAAAAGGAATGGTCCTTTAAAACTGCAATGAGGCACCAGCTTAGAGATGATACTCTGTAAGAATGGGGCATCATCATCCAGAAAGTAGTATACACTTTAAATCAAATCAATAGTTGTTATGTAGTGCTATTTCCAACAGAGAGAATGTATGGATTCAGGAACCAAGAGATGTGTATAGAAATGGCTCTGCTTATTATTACTTCAAGGGACTATATAAGTTATATGTTCTTCCTGTCCCCACAACTCTGGGTTCTGCCAGTTAAGAAAACCTGATTAGCAAATGAGAAATGCTTACAGCAGAAAACAAGGCAAGAGTTTCACTAAATTTTCCAGTACACCTGCTATTCAATCTGTTTGGACTCCTATGTCAGGAAGAAGTCAAGGAAAGGAGTCACCATCCTGGCAATGGTAATGGGCTCTGGTCATCAGTAGAAGGTGGAGCTACTGTAACACAGAGGGACAGAAAGAATATGTTTGCAAGTTTTTGGTCCACTGAGATGCCTTTTGGTATTTGATTTCCTAATTTTGAATGTAAGTGGGTGAGTGAAACAGCCATGGCCAAATAAAAGTATGGTTACCAGGTGTTCAGACCACCTAGGGATAAGGATCCATACCAGTGCTGTACTGGCCAATTCATACTGGCTTTCAAGTATGTACAGTTTTGTACATCTTTCCCAAACTCCATGAAATCATATCAAGCACCTTTTCTAACCACAACTCTATGAGATTAGGAATCAACTACATGAAAAAAAAAATCTGCAAAAAACACAAACATGTGGAGACTAAACAATATGCTACTAGACAACCAATGGGTGAGCAAAGAAATCAAAGAAGAAATAAAAAATACCTTATAACAAATGAAAATGGAAACATAACTTTCCAAAATCTATGGGACATGGGAAAAGAAATTCTAAGTAGAAAGTTCATAGAGTTACAGGCCTACCTCAAGAAACAAGAAAGATTTCAAATAAACAATTTAACTTTACACCTAAAGGAACTAGGTGTAAAGAAAAAAAGAACAAAGTATGCCCAAAATTAGTAGAAGGAAGAAAATAATAAAGATCAGAGCAGAAATAAAGGAAACAGAGACTGAAAAAAATAGATAAATCAAAGAAACAAAGAGCTACTTCTTGAAAAAATAAAATGACAAACTTATAAAGACACATCAAGGAAAAAAGAGAGGGACCAAATAAATAAAATTAGAATGGAAAGCAAAGTTACAACCAATACCATGAAATGTAAAGGACCATGAGAGATTACTATGAACAATTATACATCAATAAAATAGACAGCCTAGAAGAAATAAATAAATCCCTAAAACATACAATCTCTCAAGATCAAATCAGGAAGAAACATAAAATATGAACAGACCAATTACCAGTAATGAAATTGAATCAGTAATCAAAACACTCCCAACAAAAATCCATGACCAGATTTCTTCACAGGGGAATTCTACCAAATATTTTAAAAAGAGTTAACACCTATCCTTCTTAAACTATTCCAAATAATTGAAGAGGAAGGAATGCTTCTGAATTCATTTTGTGAATCTAGCATCAACCTGATGCTAAAACCAGACAAAGACTCCACAAGAAAAGAAAATTACAGGGCAATATCACTGATGAACATAAATGCCAAAACCTCAACAAAATATTAGCAAACTGAATTCAACAATACATTAAAAGGATCATATACTATCAAGTGGGATTTATCCCAGAGATGAAAGGATTGTTCAATATTCACAAATCAGTCAACGTGATACACTATATTAACAAATTAAAGAATAAAAATCATATGATCATCTCAATAGATGAATAAAAAGTTTTTTTTTTTTTACAAAATTCAACTTCCATTTGTGATGAAAATTCTCAAGAAAATGGGTATAGAGGGAAGATACCTCAACATAATAATGCCCATCTGTGACAAACCTACAGCCAACACATACTCAGCAGTGAAAAGCTGAAATCATTTCCTCTAAGGTTAGGGGCAAGACACTTCACTGTTTTTCAACATAGTATTGTAAGTCCTAGCCATAAAAATAAGACCAAAATAATAATAATAAATAAAATAAAATAAAAGGAATCTAAATTGGAAAGAAATAAAACTGTCCCTGTTTTGCTATATGTGGTAACATGATACTATATGTAGAAAATCCTAAAAATGCCACCAAAAACTATTACTACCAATAAGTAAATTCAGTAAAGTTATGGGATACAAAAGTAATATACTGAAATCTGTTGCATTTCTTTTCATTTATTTATTTCTTTTTATTTATTTATTTATTTTTTGCGTTACACGGGCCTCTCACCGCTGTGGCCTCTCCCATTGCAGAGCACAGGCTCCAGACACGCAGGCCCAGCAGCCATGGCTCACGGCCCAGCCGCTCCGCAGCATGTGGGATCCTCCCAGACCGGGGCACGAACCCGCGTCCCCTGCACCGGCAGGCGGACTCCCAACCACTGCGCCACCAGGGAAGCCCTGAAATCTGTTGCATTTCTATATACTAACAACAAAATATCAGAAAGAGAAATTAAGAAAACAATCCCATTTAGAATTGCACCAAAAAGAATAAAATACCTAGGAATAAATCTAACCAAGGAGGTAAAGAATTGTACTTAAAAAACTATAAGACATTGATGGCAGGGCAGAGGACTTGAGCAGACAATTTTTCCAAAGAAGACATACAGATAGCCAACAGACAGGAAAAGATGCTCAACATCACAAATCATGAGGATAATGCAAATCAAAACCACAATGAGGTGTTATCTCACTCCTGGCAGAATGACTATTGTCAAAAAAATAACACATGGGGACAAGGAGGAGGAGGAGGGGCAGGAGGGTTTGGTTGAGAGGGATCTGTTTGTCTGTTTGACACAGGCTTGGACTTAACAGGGGAGACAGAGCCCCAGGACTGTTGAAACCTGGATGTCCCCTCCCCTCTTCCCTTCCCTTCAGCCACTTTGTGGCATCCCCCTCCCTTCACCCTTTCCCACTCTGATATCTAGCCATGACTAGCAGAAGCACAGCCAGGCCCAATGGGCAGCCACAGGCCAGCAAAATATGCCAGTTCACATTGGTCCTGCTGGGTGAATCTGCAGTGGGGAAGTCTAGCCTGGTATTATGTTTTGTCAAAAGGCAGTTCCACAATTACCAGGAGAGCAAGTATATTTCTTTAAAAAAATAAATAAATAACAAGTGTTGGAGAGGATGTGGAAAAATGGAAACCCTCGTGCACTCTTTTTGGGAACATAAATTTGTATAGGTGCTATGGAGGTTCCTCACAAAATTAAAGATAGAGATATCATACTCTCCAGAAATTCTAATTCTGGGAATTTATCTGAATAAAACAAAGACACTAATTTCAAAAGATACATGCACCCTTATGTTCATTTCAGCATTATTTACAGTAGTCAAGATATGGAAGCAACCTAAATGTCTATGAACAGATGAATGAATAAAGAAGATGTGGTATATATATGTAAAATGGAATATTATTCAGCCATAAAAAAGAATTAAATCTTGTCATTTGCAGCAACATGGAAAGACCTAGAGAGTATTATGCTAGGCAAAATAAGTCAGAGAAAAACAAATACCATATGATTTCACTTATATATGGTATCTAAAAAAACAAAACAAATAAATAAACATTTTTAAAAACCAGAAGCAGACCCATAGATATAGAGAACTGGTGGTTGCCAGAGGGAGGGTAATGGTGGGATGAGTGAAATACATAAAGGAGATTAAGCAGTATAAACTTCCAGTTACAAAATAAATAAGTCTGGGGATATAATGTACAGCATTGGAAATATAGTCAATAATATTGTAACAACTTTGGTGACAGATGGTAATGAGACTTATCATGGTAATCATTTTGTAATGTATAAAAATATTGAATCACAATATAGTACACTTGAAATTAATATAAAATTGTAAGTCGATTATACTTCCATTAAAAAAAGAACCAATGGCAGCCTCAAAATCGGTTGCAGCAATGGGGATGCTTCCCCATACCCCATACTAACTTTTTTCTCTAAGTTTCTACAACAAAGGAGATCACCAGGATTCCGAAGGAGTTATCTGCATAAATTATTAAATGAAGCAAGTGGATCCAACCAGCACAGGCATTGAACTATGGTGGATGCTATAATGTAAGTACTCTCATCATGGCTAATTTAAAGGTACCAATGTAGCTGAACATAAAGTTGGGAAGAGATGTACAAAAATAATTCTCAGCTTGAAAGTCAATTGAGTTTGCAGGTATGCTTTCCAGAGAGCACACTCTGAAAGAGTTTAGTTTGCAGGATATTTATTAGGGCTTGTCTTTATGATCAACATTGGTGGAAGGTAGAAGGAGGAAGTAGGATTGGGTGGGCAGGTGCAGAAGTCAAGCTGTGATGTACACCTGGACAGCCCCAGTCCACTCAAGGGGGAACTCTGGAACTTAAATATCTCATCGGAGTTTTCATGCCTTGGGCCAAAATGGATAGGCCTTTATATTCCACCTTGATCAGTCACTACATGGGGTTCCTTAGAATTCAGTGAAGGCAGTTCTTTGCAGCTGAGCCAAACCATGAAGGCCCTGATGGATGACGACTATCTGGTGACTACGTTCCCAGCAGATAGAAAGCAAGTGCTTTCTTAAAAGGAGTTTGGGCAGAACTTCTCCATGTCTACCACAGTGCACATCTACTTTTCAGGACTGTAGTACTCATTCCTCCAGCAGCTAAAGTGTTAGTAGCTGATGGCTATGAGCTGGAAGTCCCTTTGAGAATTGACCTCAACCAAAGAAAGCATCCTTGCTAAAATTCATGTTCCTTCCCTGAGAAAAGCTCATATCCAAAGATTGGTTGTATACAGGAAAGAGTGAATACAATATTCCAGTCCTCTTGCCTCAACAATATCCATTATGAAGCACTATCCCAGCAGCACACAGCACCCCCCTCCCAGGTTGTCTGAGGCCTTTGTTGTGACTATATCATAGATTAAATCTTCCCTCTTCCCCTGCCCTTTTCCTATAGTCCCCCTTAAATATTGATCTGAAAGATACACTGCAATAAACATCCTCCAAGCAAATCTCTGTCTCATTGTTTTTTTTCCCAGGCAACCTGATCTAAGAAGTGATGACAGTCAAACAAACAAGTATAAATCTGTACAACAAAAGATATGACAGAAGTAAGCAACAGCACCACTGTTCAGCACCACTGAAGCATAGTAAGAGCACTCAACACAGACCTGATAGTTTGTAGAGATGTAAAAAGGAGGGGTTGGGACAGCCTCCTTCATAAGATAACATTATCGGTCTTTCATGTTGCCCAACTAGAATGGAGCCCATAACCCACTCCAATTCTGGTAATACAATCATTAAGTTTTACATGCAGATATATGTAACTAAAACCAAACTATGTTCACTTAAAAGAATAAAGGGTTATTTTCTGTCATCTATCAAAAAATTTTCAGATAGGTAGTCCAAAGTTAGTATGGCAGATCCATATTGTCACCAGTGGTCCAGACTTTTCATCTATTTCAGCTCTACCATTCATAGTGTGTGACTGTTTTCCTTAGGCTCACAGCATAATTCCTAAATTTATAGGCATTGTTTTTATTCCTTCATAAAAAGAGTGAGAAAAATTAAGAATGGAGAAAGGCAAAGGGCAAATTGGAATAGGCAGAAGTCAAATAATTTTATCCCCTTGAAAAGGTTTCCCAAACACCTTTCCCAAGAAATTTCTGGTTCTGTCTCATTGACCAGAACCAGTTCCTATGGCACACCTAACTGCTGTCGCCTTGCTCCTTCAGAGGAATTGAAGTTCTGTTAGTGAGGAAACGAGAGGAGTCAGATAATGGGTAAGCAATTCATAGCATCTACAATAGAAGGTTACTCTACAAACAAAACCAAAATAAACAATAAGAATATTTATCATTGTTACTATGGATTATACATGGCTTAGTAAATTTGAAACTTGCTAATGTTACCTTTTTTTTTTTAATACATCTTTATTGGAGTACAACTGCTTCAAAAATATCTCCAAGGGCTTCCCTGGTGGCACAGTGGTTGAGAGTCCACCTGCCGATGCAGGGGACATGGGTTCATGCCCCGGTCCAGGAGGATCCCACATGCCGCGGAGCGGCTGGGCCCGTGAGCCATGGCCGCCGAACCTGCACGTCTGGAGCCTGTGCTCCACAACGGGAAAGGCCACAACAGAGAGAGGCCCGCGTACCGCAAAAAAAAAAAAAAAAAAATCTCCAAAATATACAACAGCTCATGGAGCTCAATATCAAAAAACCAAACAACCCAGTTAAAAAATGGGCAGAAGACCTAAATAGCTTTTCACCAAAGAAGACATAGAGATGGCCAAGAGGCAAATGAAAAGATGCTCAACATCACTAATTATTAGAGAAATGCAAGTCAAAACTACAATGAGGTATCACCTCACACCGGTCAGAATGGCCATCATCAAAAATTATACAAACAATAAATGCTGGAGAGGGTGTGGAGAAAAGTGAACCATCATACACTGTTGGTGGGAATGTAAATTGATAGATCCACAATGGAGAACAGTATGGAGGTTCATTAAAAAACTAAAAATAGAACTACAATATGACCCACCAATATTATCTTGTCTATTTATGTAATATAATAACAACCAGTTTCCAAATCATAAAATGTATTGTAGTGTTTAGGGAAACTCACTAAAATAGGGAGGGAGGAGGTTAACTTGTTTAATGCAGAACCAATTTTATATGCAAAATAAAAAAGCTTAAGTTGATCACATAGAAGCAATTTTCCTTTCCTGTATCATATTGGTTTAAATTGCAAAAGTAAATATCAGTAAAGAATCCAACTTATTGGAACTGCTGTTTAAGCAAAACTTTCCATTCAACTCACAAACCCAATTCAATGAATACTTTAGTCACACTGTGACTTACATACACAGAATTTCAAAATGATTTATAAAGTTAAATAATACAATTACACAGTTAAATAACCACAAAGGGAGAAGAAAATTAAGAGAGCTTTAGGCAGACAAGAGACTTTCAAGAATCATATATATAAAAAAAGAAGAGATAGTGTCAGTGATGCAGAGAAATGCAAAAAGTTTCTTCCAGATGCCAAGAGCAATAAAGGAAAAGGCTTTTGATACTGTCTCATGGAAAAGCACCATGGAAAGAAGGGAGAATTAATGTCAGAGAACTGAGGGAATGGGATAAATGGAGACAAATATTTCTTGAAATACATTCCCTGGCTACAAGCAGATGTAAAATTTTAAAGGATGTCACGTATACAACATTTTTGAGATACAAAAAGCATTTGATAGTATATGTATATGGTTCCAAAATTCCTACCATACACCTAGACACAGTTCTCAAAGCAGGAAATATGAGAACATATGTATTTCCTAGTCAACTAGACCAGCAGTATTGAATTAAATGATCCTTTTCCCTCCCCCCAGTTGTCCTTATACAAAGTGTTTGCTGCATTAGAATAAATCTGTTACATAAACCTTCTTTTTCTTTTATGTTAAAAGCAGTCCACACCTCAAAGACCATACATGCTGCAGGGAGAAATGCAATTTATGTAGTTTGCTGGTTTGATAAGATTTGATATTCAGGGGACCTTCAAGATGGTGGAGGAGTAAGACATGGAGATCACCCTCCTCCCCACAAATACATCAAAAATACATCTACATGTGGAACAACTCCTACAGAACACCTACAGAATGCTGGCAGAAGACCTAAGACTTCCCAAAAGGCAAGAAAATCCCCACGTACCTGGGTAGACAAAAGAAAAAAGAAAAAACAGAGACAAAAGAATAGGGATGGAACCCACACCTCTGGCAGGGAGCTGTGAAGGAGGAAAAGCTTCCACACCCTAGGAAGCCCCTTCACTGGCAGAGTTGGGGGTGAGAGGGGGTAAGTTTCAGAGCCATGGAGGTGAGCGCAGCAACACGGGTGCAGAGGGCAAAGTGGAGAGATTCCCACACAGAGGATCGGTGCTGACCAGCACTCACTAGCCCGAGAGGCTTGTCTGTTCACTCACTGGGGCAGGTGGGGAGTGGTAGCTGAGGTTCGGGCTTCGGAGGTCAGGGAGAGAACTGGGGTTGGCGGCATGAACACAGCCTAAAGGGGGCTAGTACACCACAGCTAGCCGGGATGGAGTCTGGTGCAAGGAGAGGGAATTCCTTCCCTGTCTGCCCACAGAAGGCAGAACACCACCTAAACGAGCTCCAGAGATGGGCACAAGCTGTGGCTGTCAGCTCAGACCACAGAGACAGGTATGAAACACTAACACTACTGCTGCTGCAGCCATCAAGAATCCTGTGTGCAAGCACAGGTCACTTTCCACATCCCACCAGGAGGCTGTGCAGCACACCACTGCCAGGGTCCCCTGATCCAGGGACAAATTCTTCTAGAGAACACACAGCGTGCCTCAGACTGTTACAACTTCATGCTGGCCTCTGCAGTCACAGGCTTGCCCTGCATTCCAATTATAACTACCATATCCCTCCCTCTCCCTGGCCTGAGTGAGCCAGAGTCCCCTAATCAGCCACTGTTTTAACCCATCCTGTCTGGGTGGGAACAGAGTGTGGGGGCAACCTACGTGCAGAGGTGGGGCCAAAAGCAAACCTGAACTCCAGGAGCTGTGTGAACAAAGAAGAGAAAGGGAAATCTCTCCCTGCAGCCTCAGGAGCAGTGGATTAAATCCCCACAATCAACTTGACGTACTCTGCATCTGTGGAATACCTGAATAGACAATGTATCAACCAAAAATTGAGGCAGTGGACTTTGGGAGCAACTGTAGACTTGGGGTTTGCTCTCTGAGACTGACTTTTTTCTGATTTTTATTTTTATCTTAGTATAGTTTTTAGCTCTTTTTATCATTGGTGGATTTGTTAATTGGTTTGGTTGTTCTCTTCTTTTTTTAAATTACTTTTTAATTTTTTTTATTTCAATATTTTTTAAATTTTATTTTATTTTATTTTATTTTATTAATTATTATTTTTCTTTCTTGTTTTCCTCCCTTTTCTTCTGAACCATGTGGCTGACAGGGTCTTGGTGCTTGGGCCTAGTGTCAAGCCTGAGCCTCTGGGGTGGGAGAGCCGAGTTCAGGATATTGGACCACCAGAGATATCCTGGCCCAACATAAAATCAGTGAGAGTTTTCCCAGAAACCTCCATCTCAACACTAAGACCTAGTTCCACCCAACAGCCAGCAAGCTCCAGTGCTGGATGCCCCAGGCCACACAACTAGCAGGACAGGAACACAACCCTACCTATTAGCAGAGAGGCTGCCTAAAATCATAATAAGTTCACAGACACCCCCAAACACACCACCAGATGCAGCCCTACCCACCAGAAAGATAAAACCCAGCCTCACACACCAGAACACAGATACCAGTCCCCTCCATGAGGAAGCCTACAAAACCACTGAACCAACTTCACCCACTGGGGGCAGACACCAAAAACAACAGGAACTATGAACCTGCAGCCTATGAAAAGGAGACCACAAACACAGTAAGTTAAGCTAAACAAGAATACAGAGAAATATGCAACAGATGAAGGAGCAAAGTAAAAACATAGCAGACCAAACAAATGAAGAGGATATAGGCAGTGTACCTGAAAAAGAATTCAGAGTAATGACAGTAAAGATGATCCAAAATCTTGGAAATACAATGGAAAAAATACAAGAAACAAACCATGATGAACAACACAATAAATGAAATTAAAAATTCTCTGGAAGGTATCAATAGCAGAATATTTGAGGCAGAAGAATGGATAAGTGACTTGGGAGATAAAATAGTGGAAATAACTACCACAGAGCAGAATAAAGAAAAAAGAATGAAAAGGATAAGGACAGTCTCAGAGACATCTGGGACAATATTAAAAGCACCAGCATCCGAATTATAGGGATCCCAGAAGAAGAAGAGAAAAAGAAAGGGTCTGAGAAATATTTGAAGAAATTATAGTTGAAAATTTCCCTAACATGGGAAAGGAAATAGTCAGTCAAGTCCAGGAAGAGCAGAGAGTCCCACACAGGATAAATCCAAGGAGAAACATGTCAAGACACATATTAATCAGACTATCAAAAATTAAATACAAAGAAAAAATATTAAAAGGGGCAAGGGAAAACCAACAAATAACATAAAAGGGAATCCCCATAAGGTTAACACCTGATTTTTGAGCAGAACCTCAGCAAGACAGAAGGGAGTGGCAGGACATATTTAAAGTGATGAAAGGGAAAAACTTAAAACCAAGATTACTCTACCCAGCAAGAACCACATTCACATTGGATGGAGAAATTAAAAACTTTACAGACAAGCAAAAGTTAAAAGAATTCAGCACCACCAAGCCAGCTTTACAACAAATGCTAAAGGAACTGATCTAGGCAGGAAACACCAGAGAAGGAAAAGACCTATAAAAACAAACCCCAAACAATTAAGAAAATGGTAATACAAACATAAATAGAGAGAATTACCTTAAATGTAAATGGATTAAATGCACCAACCAAAAGATATAGACTGGCTGAATGGATACAAAAACAAGACCAGTATATCTGCTGTCTACAAGAGACCCACTTCAGACCTAGGGACACATACAGACTGAAAGAGATGGGATGGGAAAAGATTTTCCATGTAAATGGAAAACCAAAGAAAGCTGCAGTAGCAATTCCCATATCAGGCAAAATAGACTTAAAAATAAAGACTACTACAAGAGACAGGGAAGGACTCTACATAAGGATCAAGGGATCAATCCAAGAAGAAGACATAACAATTGTAAATATTTATTCACCCAACATAGGAGTACCTCAATACATAAGGCAAATGCTAGCAGCCATAAAAGGAGAAACTGACAGTAAGACAATAATAGCAGAGGACTTTAACACCTCAGTGACACCAATGGACAGATAATCCAAAATGAAATTAAATAAGGAAACACAAGCTTTATATGACACATTAAACAAGATGGATTTAATTGATATTTATAGGACATTCCATCCACAAACAACAGAATACAGTTTCTTCTCAAGTGCTCATGGAACATTCTCCAGGATAGATCATATCTTTGGTCATAAATCAAGGCTTGGTAAATTTGAGAAAATTGAAATCATATCAAGTATCTTTTCTGATCACAGCACTATGGGACTAGATATCAATTACAGGAAAAAACTGTAAAAAATACAAACACATGGAGGCTAAATAATACACTATTAAATAACCAAGAGACCACTGAAGAAATCCAAGAGGAAACCATAAAATACCTAGAAGAAAATGAAAATGAAACACGATGACCCAAAACCTACGGGATGCAGCAAAAGCAGTTCTAAGAGGGAAGTTTATAGCAATACAATCCTACCTCAAGAAACAAGAAATAAATAAATAAATAAATAAATAATAAATTAATTAATAAATAAATCTCAAAAGCCTAACCTTACACGTAAGCAATTAAAGAAAGAAGAACAAAAAAACCCCAAAGTTAGCAGAAGGAAAGAAATCATAAAGATCAGATCAGAAATAAATGGAAAAGAAATGAAGGAAACAATAGCAAATATCAATAAAACTTAAAACTGGTTCTTTGAGAAAATAAACAAAATTGATAAACCACTAGCCAAAATCATAAGGAAAAAAAGGCAGAAGATGCAAATCAACAGAATTAGAAATGAAAAAGGAGAAGTAACAACTGACACTGCAGAAATACAAAGAATCTTGAGAGATTACTACAAGCAACTATATGCCAATAAAATGGACAACATGGAAGAAATGGACAAATTCTTAGAAAAGCACAACCTTCTGAGACTGAACCAGGAAGAAATAGAAAATAAAAACAGATAAATCATAAGCACTGAAATTGAAACTGTGATTAAAAATCTTCCAACAAACAAAAGCCCAGGACCAAATGGTTTCACAGGTGAAATCTATCAAACACTTAGAGAAGAGCTAACACCTACCCTTCTCAAACTCTTCCAAAATATAGCAGAGGGAGGAATACTCCCAAACTCATTTTACGAGGCCACCATCACCTTGATACCAAAACCAGACAAAGATGTCACACAAAAAAAGAAAACTACAGGCCAATATCACGGATGAACATAGATGCAAAAATCCTCAACAAAATGCTAGCAAACAGAATCCAACAACACATTAAAAGGATCATACACCACGATCAAGTGGGGCTTCTCCCAGGAATACAAGGATTCTTCAATATATGCAAACCAATCAATGTGATACACCATATTAAAAAACTGAAGGATAAAAACCATATGATCATCTCAATAGATGCAGAAAAAGCTTTTGACAAAATTCCACACAATTTATGATAAAAACTCTCCAGAAAGTAGGCATAGAGGGAACTTACATCAACATAGTAAAGGCCATATATGACAAACCCACAGTCAACATCATTCGCAATGGTGAAAAATTGAAACCATTTCCTCTAAAATCAGGAAAAAGACAAGGATGCCCACTCTCACCATTATTATTCAATGTAGTTTTGGAAGTTTTCGCCATAGCAATCAGAGAAGAAAAAGAAATAAAAAGAATCCAAATCAGAAAAGAAAAAGTAAAGCTGTCACTGTTTGCAGATGACATGATATTATCCACAGAGTATCCTAAAGAGGCTACCAGAAAACTACTAGAGCTAACCAATGAATTTGGTAAAGTAGCAGGATACAAACTTAATGCACAGAAATCTCTTGCATTCCTATACACTAATGATGAAAACTCAGAAAGAGAAATTGAGGAAACACTACCATTCACCATTGCTTTAACAAATAGAATAAAATACTGGGAATAAACCTCTCTAAGGAGACAAAAGACCTGTATGCAGAAAACTGTAAGACACTGATGAAAGAAATTAAAGATGACACAAATAGATGGAGAGATATACCATGTTCTTGGATTGGAAGAATCAACATTGTGAAAATGACTATACTACCCAAAGCAATCTACAGATACAATGCAATCCCTATCAAACTACCAATGGCATTTTTTACAGAACTAGAATAATTTCACAATTTGTATGGAAACACAAAAGACCCCGAATAGCCAAAGCAATCTTGAGAAAGAAAAAAGGAGCTGGAGGAATCAGGTACCCTGACTTCAGAATATAAGACAAAGCAACAGTAATCAAGACAGTATGGTTCTAGCACAAAAAAAGAAATATAGATCAATAGAACAGGATAGGGAGCTCAGAGAGAAACCCACGCACATACAGTCACCTTATCTTTGATGAAAGAGGCAAGAATATACAATGGGGAGGGCTTCCCTGGTGGCCCAGTGGTTGAGAGTCCGCCTGCCGATGCAGGCGATGCGGGTTCATGCCCTGGTCTGGGAAGATCCCACATCCCGCAGAGTGGCTGGGCCTGCAAGCCATGGTCGCTGAGCCTGTGTGTCTGGAGCCTATGCTCCGCAACGGGAGAGGCCACAACAGTGAGAGACCCGAAACCCACGTACCACAAAAAAAAAAAAAAAAAAAAAAATACAGTGGAGAAAAGGCAGCGTCTTCAATAAATGGTGCTGGGAAAACTGAACAGCTATATGTAAAAGAATGAAATTAGAACACTTCCTAACACCATACACAAAAATAAACTCAAAATAGATTAAAGACATTAAATGTAAGACCAAACACTATAAAACTCTTAGAGGAAAACATAGGAAGAACACTCTTTGACATAAATCACAGCAAGATCCTTTTTGACCCACCTCCTAGAGAAGTGGAAATAAAAACAAAAATAAACAAATGGGACCTAATGAAATTTAAAAGCTTTTGCACAGCAAAGGAAACCATAAACAAGACGAAAAGGCAACCCTCAGAATGTGAGAAAATATTTGCAAAGGAAGCAACTGACAAAGGATTAATCTCCAAAATTTACAAGCAGCCCATGCAGCTCAATATCCAAAAACCAAATAACCCAATCCAGAAATGGGCAGAAGACCTAAACAGACATTTCTCCAAAGAAGATATACAGATTGCCACAAACACATGAAAGGATGCTCAACATCACTAATCATTAGAGAAATGCAAATCATAACTACAATAAGGTATCACCTCACACCGGTCAGAACGGCCATCATCAAAAAATCTACAAACAATAAATGCTGGAGAGGGTGTGGAGAAAAGGGAACCCTCTTGCACTGTTGGTGGGAATGTAAATTGATACAGCCATTATGGAGAACAGTATGGATGTTCCTGCAAAAACTAAAAATAGAACTACCGTGTGACCCAGCAATCCTACTTCTGGGCATATACCCTAAGAAAACCATAATTCAAAAAGAGTCATGTACCACAATGTTCATTGTAGCCCTATCTACAATAGTCAGGACATGGAAGCAACCTAAGTGTCCTTTGGCAGATGAATGGATAAAGAAGATGTGGCACATATATACAATGGAATATTACTCAGCCATAAAAAGAAATGAAATTGAGTTATTTGTAGTAAGGTGGATGGACCTAGAGTCTGTCATACAGAGTGAAGGAAGTCAGAAAGAGAAAAACAAATACCATATGCTAACACATATATATGGAATCTAAAAACAAAAACAAAAACTGGTTTTGAGGAACCTAGGGGCAGGACAGGAATAAAGACGCAGATGTAGAGAATGGACTTGAGGCCATGCAGAGGGGCAAGGGTAAGGTGGGACGAAGTGAGAGACTGGCATGGACATATATACACTACCAAATGTAAAATAGATAGCTAGTGGGAAGCAGCTCTATCGCATGGAGAGATCAGCTCGGTGTTTTTTGACCACCTAGAGGGGTGGGATAGGGAGGGTGGGAGGGAGACACAAGAGGGAGGGGATATGTTATTCAGCATCCCCATCTCTCATACCCATTCTATGAACTGTTAAACCTTCTTTATGTGGAACATTTAACCACAGTCTATTCTCATACTTTATGTCCCAATTGTGCCCTTTTGAATGGGATTCTGAGGTGTAATGAATACCGTACTAGATTTAGAGATAAAAGAAGGGATTTAGTATCTTTGCTTAGCTTTCTAATGTGTATCCATCTCTGTGCCCTTTAACTTTTTTGAGCCTTATTGTTCCCATCTATGATAGAGGATAACTGTTCAAGGATCAATGAGATAGAAACAAATGAATTTTATGACAGAGACAGGAAACAAATGAGACATATTTAAACAATGAAATATGGAGTCAGCTAAGGCAAAAAACAGCAGAATGTTATTCCAGTATTGACAAAAGAATTATATAAAATATAGATGAGTGTTTTGTGAATTTTAAATATATATATCTCAACTAATAAACTCAGGAAAGTCTGTTCTAGAGGAAGTAGAATCAATTATTAGGACCATCTTCCTATATGGAAAAGTACTGTAGTCATCTCTTTCACATTAAATAAACCATCCAGAATCCTTAGCAATCCTCTTTCATATGGGTTCTTTCTAGAAATTACATTATCTTATTGTATCCAAGCAATAAGATGTCCTAACACACCATCTTTTTTCTAGCATATAATCTTAAAGTATTGGCCTTTATATTATATTGGCCTTTATCCTGTATTGCCCTTTATACTGAATGTCTAATCAGTGTAAAACTGTAGAATACTAATGATAGGCAAAATTACATGTAATAGATACAAAAGTGATGGTATTTGAGTATTCAAAACCCTGTTTAGAGCACTGCGTTTGTGGTGCACTGTGGTTTTCATTAGCAAGCTTCTTTGCCTTTTAGTGCAATGTTTGATGGAGAGAGTTGCAACAAAAAGAGAGGCTGAGTTGAATTGGTTGGCATGTGTACATCAGAATGGGATACAACCCACAATTAGGAGGGAGAAGTGAAAGGAGACAGAAGAACCAGCAGAGACTAGAATAGGGAACACATTGGAAAAGGGAGATTGACAGTTACTTGAGGAGCAGATCCAATGACAAATGAGGTTTAGGGGACTCGTATCAGAAAGGAGAAATTAGGACATTTTGCTATGTGTTATGCAAAACATTTCTCTATTTTTCCTCTTTTGTGTAAGACATACTTTTCAAGCCATTTATTTTTAATGTTTGACTTGCATTTTCATTTATAGATGACACTGCTGAGACAGGTCCTGAGGCAATGAAGGTGAGTGAACCTAGAGTTATCTATATAGAGATATTTAAATTATATTACTACATATATACATGCACACACACAAAGTTTAGCAGTAGTGGAACGTTATGATTTTGGGAAAAAAAAACAGATCTATACTTGAAACAACTTTAGAGGCACCATATATTTTAATTCCACTGAGATCTGCTATGATCTCCAATCAGAGTTCAGCACTGACAGTCTAGGGCAATTATATGAGTGTTTCTAATAAAAATGAAGGGTTAAATGGAACAAATAATACCTTGAGCAAAATAAACCAAATCATAAAAAAGCTCAGCTCCTATGACAATATCATAAAACTTGCATTTAATTTTATTTCTCCTTGTTTTGAAAGAGGGGAGTGTTCATAGGGGAAATTTTTCCCTTTTATGTCTCCCTGGCTACCAATTTGACCCTTCATGTGAACAAATCCTGAGGCCCCGAATGTACCATTTACAATAAATTATAATCCAAAGCTCATAATTTTAGCCACTTTAGGACGATTTCTTTCACTTCAGTTTGTTGTTCTCCTTGGCTTCCACATGATATTTTCCTAAAGTCACCATCCAACAGAGTCCACTTATTAAAAATGTTACAGTGAGAACAAGATAGTGATGGATCTAAAGAGCCAGAGGAGTCAGTCATTGAGGATTGCTTTAGTCGGTGCAGTTAAGTGAAAACATATGTTGATAAGCATCATATTTGTCAGTAAAGCATATTCTTGTGGCTTAATTTGTTCTACAAGCCCAACCTCTTCCTCCCACTGTTTCTGTCTAAACACAGTATTACTTTCTCTCTTTAATTATCTTAACAGCAGCCCTGTAAATAAACACAATCACTTAATTGTACTTATTTGTGAGTTATCTGTTTTAGTGTGGTTGTAAATGATTACCTTTTCTAATTATTTTTGTGAAGCTGTTGCTCATAAAAAGAAGATAAAAGCCTGTGGCTACAGCAGCAAAGAGGTGGAGAGTACATTAAGCATAGAATTTCATTCTAAGAGGAATGGAAAGAACTTTAGATACCAGCTAGCCCTACCTAGAAATCATCAACCTCATCAGAGACTGAGGCCCAGTCTAACAAAAGACTGGTAGTAAAAGACTAATGAAAACATTCATTAATTAGAAAACCTCTATTTCTGCCTTGCAAACTAGTTCATCTGTTCCATTTTTCTAGATTCCACATACATGTGTTAATATACTATATTTGTTTTTCTCTTTCTGACTTACTTCACTCTGTATGACAGTCTCTATGTCCATCTACGTCTCTACAAATGACCCAATTTTGTTCCTTTTTAGGGCTGAGTAATACTCCATTGTATATATATACCAAAAACCTATGGACACCAAGGGGGAAAGTGGGGGGGCTGATGGTGTTGGGATGAACTGGGAGATTGGGATTGACATATATACACTAATATGTATAAAATAGATAACTAATAAGAACCTGCTGTATAAAAAATAAATAAATAAAATAAAATTAATAATAATAAAAAAAGAAGACCTCTAAGAACTGCAGAGTAAGGGACACTGTGGTCTACTAGCCAGATCTGCCTTCCACAACTAAGGCCCTCATTCCTCCAGCTCCTGGGAGTGTTGGCTGCTGAGGTCACAATTGAGATATCTTTAGGAATTGCCCTTAGAGTAAGGGTACTATCTCACCCAGGATTACACTTCTTCTCAGGAATATCATACATCAAAGGACTGGTCTACTTGGAGGCTTGGCCCCCTTGCCTTAGTTTGAGATATCTCTGAATGCTTATACAAGCTGATACTCTGCTTGAGACTGGCTAACGCCTTGGTGCAATTGTACAAATCAAGTACTCTCTCTACACAGTCTTGTTTCTCTCATTGTTCCCAGGAATTGTTCCCAACAGAATGCTCCAACTAATATTCTGCATACAGATTCCTACCTCAGAGTTTGTTTCCCAGGGAATCCAGTCTATAGCACACAGTTGGGCTAATTTAACAGTTGTCTAATTGCCAACTTCAGAAAATTATAAATATTCTAAAGTGTCTGAATTTTAATAACATTTTAAAGACCATAATATTAAAGAAAATAACAAAGTGAGAAATTTGAAGTCCTAATCAATTATTTCTTAACATTAAACCAAGACATAAGTTTTCTTATTGTTGAAAGTTAGACGAAGACAGGTTTCAGAATACAATCACTTATATTAAAGATTTATTGAGTCTCTACCATATACCATATGCCCCAAATAATTCAAGAAACTAAGAATGTTGAGACAAATATGACACAGCCTGGTCTTCAAGGAACATATATTTAATCAAGTATTTGCAATAAAGTGTGGCAATAAATGAATAGAGGTCTGTACCAGATAAAGAAATGGAACAAAGGAAGAGTGATTATTCTGTTTTGGTGAATCCAAGGAATCCTGATATAAGAGAGGATATTATAGCTGTGACTGCAAAAATTCGTAAAGAGTTCATGAGTTAGAAAAAGAAAGTGACAAGAGTAATACAGGCAACTATATATAATATCATGTACAAAGGCACAGAGGCAGCCAGGAGGACATTCTGTTTGAAGAAATTCAAGTAATTTAAGATGGTTGGCATGGAAGGAAAAAGTGGCAAGACAGAGAATGAAGGTAGGCTGGACTAGAAAGATTCTCTGCCAAACTAAGAAATTCACATACTGTCTAATAATATGAGAATATCTGTGTTTTACAAAGAGCATTCTGGAAATTGCAGAGAGGCTGTATGGAAGGGAGGAAAGACAAGGAGCAGGATAACAAGGTAAGATACTCTGGTAATAATACAAATGTGAGATCATGAGAGTAGTGACAGTTGTGATAGAAAAGCATATCCAGAAATAAAAGGAAATACAAATACCAGGAAGCGGTGACCGTATTCCCCTTGATGCAAGCCTCCTCTTTGTTGATATGTATACCCTTTGGCTTCTGGTGGTCTGTAGCTGAGTCTTGCCTCCAGATGTATCCCCCAAAACCCTGACATATTAAAATATATGTATTCCACAGTCACGTCTTTAGGAACATGCTTGTTACTCTAGTAAATTAATTTATTGTAGACTTTAATCATTCCATGCTCAATATTTCCCATAGGAGAGATATTGTTTAACTGGAGTCTTAATGGATATGTAACGTCTTAATACTGGGGAATGAACCACTAATGATAAAATTGCAGGCTGTCCTTAAATCTCCCTATGCTTAAGGCCAGTCCCATTTCCTACATATATAATTCTTTCCCATTTAAAAAAAAATGGAGTATAATGGTGCATGAAAAACCTAACTATAAGAATACTAAAATTTCCCATATGGCAAGTTAAAAAAACTCATTTATTGATTGACATAATTATGCATATTTTACCAGTGCCACACTTAGAAGTACTGAAAAAAAAAAGTCAACCATCACTATGTTACAAACTGTGGATAAAAGGAGACAGCTTAAAATTGGAAGAAAAGAAAGAATTCCAGAACATCCAAATTCATACTTTAAAATTTTTAAAGAATATTAGGGTGCTTACATTCCAACTTTTGAAATTTATGGATAAATCAACTCATGACATAAAAAATGAAGTAACATGCCCCATGATTAAGTAACTTGCTCACATTAATTCAGGTCACATGTATTCCATATTTCAATTTCGTGGTTTTTTCCCCAATAGTTAATGCATAAAAATCCACCACAATTCTACTACAATCCAGAGGAATGTGAACATATAATGATGACTTGATTGGGATTACAATAGCTAGTTTTAGTCATTTTATTCATTCCACTTTAATAGGGTTTTTAAAAAATTCTCTGGGCTTCCCTGGTGGTGCAGTGGTTGAGAGTCCGCTTGACGATGTAGGGGACACGGGTTCGTGCCCCGGTCCAGGAAGATCCCACATGCCACGGAGCGGCTGGGCCTGTGAGTCATGGCCACTGAGGCTGCGCGTCCGGAGCCTGTGCTCTGCAATGGGAGAGGCCACAACAGTGAGAGCCCGTGTATCGCAAAGAAAAAAAAAAAAAAAACTCCATTAACCCCTTCAGCCTCACTTTTATGAAACCAGAATATGTACTTCACCTTTAATAGACTTCTCCCTAAATTGTGTTTCCTGTCAAAGTTGTTCCCTCTGAGTAGCCTGAGCAGATCTCTCCATCACTAATCTCTTACCACAGAGATGTTTGTTCCTCCGTTCTGGAAATTAGCTCTTCAGAGAGAAGTTACTTTGAGGGCTTGGGCTTTAAATCCTTCTTGGTAGAAGTGGAGTATAAATGGATTTGACTCAATAATACTGAGTTTTTTAGACTGAAAATATATTCCCAACAATTCTGTTTACTTAGAAACACTGAGATCAAATTTTCAAAAGTTCTCGAACTGGAGACTCTCAAGAGACAAGTGGAGGAGGCAGATGGAGGCCGGCACGCGAAGAGCGCCATCTTCAGACCTCACATGGAAAAGGGTGGCAGTAAATGAGAGGAGGTAAGCGTGTGTGCTCACACCCATTCTTCAGAGTGTGTGTGCGTGTGTGCATAAAACCTTCAGTTTAGTTTGCAGGCTGTCCTTAAATCTTCCCATGCTTAAGGCCAGTCCCATTTCCTACATATATAACTCTTTCCCATTTAAAAAAACATGGGATATACATATACCAATTTTGTATATGTATATACATATAGTCATGTTAAAAACTAGTGTTGGTATCATAAACTAAACAGTAACAAATAAATAAACTATCAGAGAGATTTGTGATGAAGATAAGCAGAGAACAGAGAACAATTAGCAAGAAAAGATAATGATGCATTAGCAAGAGATGCCAGGGTCACATCAAAACTTTCTGTTTAATGATTTAAGATTAAAAATATTTGCAAGGGCTTCCCTGGTGGCGCAGAGGTTGAGAGTCCGCCTGCCGATGCAGGGGACACGGGTTCGTGCCCTGGTCTGGGAGGATCCCACATGCTGCAGAGCGGCTGGGCCTGTGAGCCATGGCCGCTGAGCCTGCGCGTCTGGAGCCTGTGCTCCACAGCGGGAGAGGCCACAACGGTGAGAGGCCCGCGTACAGAAAAAAAAAAAAAAAAAAAAAAAAAAAAAAAAAAAAAAATTTGCAAGATTTTATAGCAAAACTAAAGTACATTGTAAATTCTATCATAGAGTTCACAGTAGTATTATCTGATTGATGAACAAATTTTGAAATTGTTATTCTTGAGTTTCATATAAAATGCATCCTTGCCTTTACATGACAAGAGTCAGGTTCAAAACCAGACTCACTGAAGAAGAGTTATATCTTTTTTATGGATATAAGTGATATATCTATGCTAAGTGAATTACCAAATATCTCAGAGCAAGAGGAAAGTCCCAAGGACTCTATTACAAATTAGCAGTTATAATAAGATTAGCATTAGATAGCACCACTGATATTTTCATATATGATATAATAATTTTATGGTACATAAAACTGTTACAATAATTAAGTCAGTGAAAATATTAACAGAAATTACATTTTTAGTATTAGACATTTACTAAAGCATATTTAATTATTTATAACTATAATTAAATATAAAATAATATTTTTTTACAGAGTGCTAGTGGACATCTATTAACTTAATGAGAGATATTGAGTAAATTTGTAGATAAAAAAGTATGTTGATATTTATGACTTATTTTATCACTACATCACAAAATCTAATAATGAGGTTTGGGTTTGTTGAAAGAGGAGGGAGGGAGGAAGGACATAACATAAATTGCAATGGATCTAAAATGATACAGTGATTTTTAATCAGAAAAAGAGAGTTCAGAGTTGATCACCAGTATTTAGTGTACATCTGTCAATTAGCATTGTCAAGGGTATACATGGTTTATTTTGACCTCAAAATGAGAACATTCTCATGGTCTTCTTCACACTCTCAGCTGCTTTAATTCTGAGTCTAATATGCTGGGTAATTTAATTAACATTATACAGAAGTTTTATTAAATTCCTATGAACAATTTTAGTCAAAACTTTAAAATACAATAGGTATCCACAATAAGTTTAAGCAATTTTTCTCTAATGTAATGAAGTTAAAAATGCAATACAAGTAGACTATCTGCAATTTTTAAAGAAAAATCTTATTTAAATCTTTTCAGATTATTGGTCATAATGGCTTCAAATTGATCAGATAGCATGTTATTGTTATCAACTAGCAAATAACAAAAAGATATGTGTGAAAAATATAGGAAATTTTTAGATGTTAATGATTTTGCCTATATTCTATCACAAGATGGGAATGCAAGAGGAGGATAAAACACACAAATTTTACCTTTAAACAGTGATTCAGGGCTTCCCTGGTGGCGCAGTGGTTGCGAGTCCGCCTGCCGATGCAGGGGACACGGGTTCGTGCCCCTGTCAGGGAGGATCCCACATGCCGCGGAGCGGCTGGGCCCGTGAGCCATGGCCGCTGAGCCTGCGCGTCCGGAGCCTGTGCTCCGCAATGGGAGAGGCCACAACAGTGAGAGGCCCGCGTACCGCAAAAAAAAAAACAAAAAAAAAAACAAACAAAAAAAAAACAGTGATTCAGGCAACAGTTATACAAAATAGAATGGTAGAAATATGTTCTTTTAATGTTCTGCTACAAAACCCAATATCACTTTCCTTAAAACTAAACTCATTTATTTCCTCAAGTGTTCTATTTCCCTGCAACACTAAAAAAATTGAATGTTAATGGGGAGGTGGGCTGTATGTTCACACCTGTGTGTGTGTATGAGAGAGAGACAGAGACAAAGACAGAAACATACAAATACACATAGAGAAAGCTAATTATACCTAAACTGCTTATGCAGTTGTTAAAAGAATATACACATCAAATAGACACTAGAGAACACTAAGGAACTCATATCAAAAGCTATTCCAAAAAAGACATAATGGATATATGCAAATGCCTTCTTTGTAAAGATAGTACATGAGGGAAATAAAAAGGAATCCAAAAGTTCCTTTCAGTTTTACAAAAATTTCTAAACGCGTTTACAAAAATAAGATAGACTTCATAAACAACAACAACAAAAAAAAGGAAAGGAGAGAAACCCAACTTCGATAAAATGGCAAAGGCTGATAAGCTTTGATGTGACAGAATAGGAAATACTAGGGAACATCTAAAAGAGAACTAAAGAAAGGGATCCCATTGCCTCAAACTATTCTAGGTTCTTCCTATTTGGTTCAGAATCTCTGCCTCACAACAATGTTACACATCCAGACATATCTATTAGGAGAAAAGGACATGTGCTCAACTGTGGAACAATTTAAATAATATTTAGAAGCACTCTTTAAATAGTAAAGCAGACAATTAAAAATCGTATGAAAGGTGTTACAACTGAAGTTTAAAGAAAGTTTCAAATATCCCAAGAAAACAACTAAAAGCAACTAATGAAGTAAAGGAAGTAGATGAGGAAAATGAAGAGGAGGAAAAAGATAATAATAAAATAAAATAAAATATTTTAATAAAATAAAATCATGTAAAATAATAAAAACAACAATCTCTATGTGCATATCTTAGAATAGGAGAAACACCACAAATCAAGCACTTTAGTTTTGAGATTTCTCTATTGGCCTCATTAAATGTACTTTCAAAATTGGATTATGATTGCATTATAGTTGCTAAAGATGCTTTAGATTGTGTGCTTAGCATACATAAAACAGCCATGCTTCATGAATATTGTGCATATCGTTCTAAACATTTAAAAAAATCAAAAGCTGTTCTGTTTTCCTCATTCTGTGCACTATGCTCTTGGTAAACATGGCATTTTAAATGTTTTGCAATTTAAAAAAAAGTCTTAGATATCCTAGACAGTAAATTCTCTCATGCAGTTTTTAAAAGCTACAAAATTGTTGGAAACATATTTAGAATTTTGATAAATTTAAAAGGGAAAATTACATACCTTGATGTTTTTAGCTTTCGTAGAGTAACGTTGCCCTTTGAACAAATTAGATGTAATTATGCTGTAGTGTGCATTAATTAATTTTAGAGTCATTATTCTGTACACAGTGAATTAGAATTTTACTTTCATTCTTAGTTTTGGAAAGGGTTTTATCTGGTATGACAATTTCTTTTATTTAGTTAGTTAAGTGCAGTTTTATAACTAAAATGATAGACTTACTTTAACAAATGAAGAGCCAATTCAGCTACTTAAATTCCTATTAAAAATCTGTATTTAAAACAAGACGTACAATGCCAATTTTGTATAATGAAGAATGCTGAAGTGTTTTTGAAGTTAAAAAAGTAGAGTTTTATTAAAAATATCAGTGTGGGTTTTTTTTTTTTTTTGCCAATATAAGAGCCCGAGAAGCAAGGTATAAAGGAAAACAATCAATGGTTTAAGTTTTAAGATATACTGTAAAAGATAAATGTCTATGAAGATTGTTCGGTTAGAGTAGCGGAATTATAGGCTATTTGTCCATTTTTTTCTTTTCTCTAAGCTTTTCTTTAAAATAATAATAGTGTTTTTGCAAATGTAAAGGAAAAACAAATTTAAAAAAAACAGTATGTTTTAACCCTTTACAAGTAGCTCCAAACTTAAGACATAAATGTTAATTTAGACCACAGGTGTAATAACAGCTCAGAAGACTAGGAAATTCAAGTAGCTGGTAAGTGGTCGGTTGAGATTACCTTTGTGATTGATTTTACTCAGCAAATATGATTTCTGTTTAGTATTCAAGAAACAGAGTGACTTTCCTTCCTTGTTGTGGCATATGCATGTTCTGCTTTTTTCTCTAAAGTATTATCATAAAACATATGCTTTTTGACACTCAAGCTTAAAACCACTTTCCTTTCTAATTGTGAAAGAAAACTAAAAAGGAGGTCACTCCCACCTGCCACCCACGTTGCAGTGCTGAAAGTATTTCACTATGTACCAAATAAGCCCAGCAGGAAAGAAACGAGATCCTGTCCTCAGTGTGATTCCTTGGACATTTCTGGCAAGTAGAAAGAAATTCAAATACCAGCATAGTCTGTTTCTACAAACTTGCTGCATACAAACATTTCTGTTCAGGAACAAAGCTACACCCTCCTGAAGCGGTCTACTTGTGCCAGTTACTTTGTTCAAATGCAATTTATTACTGAGAAAATATTATCCCTGTAATTCTACCCAGTCAGTGAATCCTTAAACGCTCAGTCTTAAAGGTGCAGCTTGTTAAAGTTAAACCATCTGTTTTTCCAAAATATCTTTTGTAATCAGTTCATGGGTCAGAAAAAAAATAACTTTTTCTTGTTTGTGCCATTATTTGTTATTCACTGACTCTCAGAAGTAGACACATTGCTCATTGACCCCTTCAGGCATCAATTTAGTCTTTACCCTTAGTTATTGTTTCTTGCTTGTAGAGTGCAAACATCTATTTCACTTGTACTTTCTAAGTAAGTTATAATTATACCCATAGGGGAGCTGCATAGTTTCATATTAATAATAATGTCCTGAGTGAGAAAGAATTTATTTTATGAAGTTAGATTATTTACGTTCTCAGTTGCTACCCACACATTTTTGGGTGTGGGGCATGTTTTATTTATTTATTTATTTATTGGGGAAAAAAACTTATTCATTGAGCTTAAATTGTCCAAAATGTAGAGCTCAGCAGTTTCAGAAGTCATATTTAATACTCATAATTCAAAGATGAAAAACATTTATCTCCCTATGAAACAAAGCAATCTTCTTACTAAAACATATTTCATCAGCTATAAATGTGTTCATAATCCAGTAATCCTTATCAAAAGCACATTGGCTTCATTGTCAGTTACTATTCTGTTCACCTCTCTCTTCTCTCTCTTCTATGATTAGCACTTTTTTTTTTTTAAAAAAAGAGCACAGTTTATAGCTGCTGTTCGCGGTTTGCTATGTACTTTTTAACTAACTAAGCAAGCAGAGTTCCTGGCACAGCTCCTCAGGCCACTATTCACCTCAGGCCAAGCCCAGGGAATGTTTCCTCAGGGAGGAGGCAGCCGCTCCTTCCCCTGGGAAACATCAAGCTGAGAGTACAAATAAACTAAGGGAACTTCAATCACTTGAGACAACAAATACCAGTGAATCATTTATTTGGTGACTGGGTCTCTTTCACCTCTCACTCTGTGTTCCCTATAAAATAAGAAAGTCACTGTGGTTTCACAGATCCGAATCGATAGCAACAAAGATAGGCATTGTGACTGAGTGTAACTGGTCCAAAAATAACTGAGAAGAGTCCAGTGAGTTGTCAGATACCACAAGAATGTGGTGGTCCTGTGAGTGAGATCCATGGATTAATAGAGCTTTTGGACTCTAGACACAAAGTATTTCCTTTACTAAGATATTGGTACCTGAAAGCATAACACATGTGGTGGCTGTCTAATAAGAAAGACTGTTTCCGTATGTGTCGAGTGGTCTTTCCATATAAAAGTTAACTTGGACACAGCTTGAACAGAGACAAAGAGAAGTCAGGGATTATGTAAGATGAGAGAAAGTGAAGCAAAGCAAAATAAAACATAACAAAATAAATGTACAAACAAAAATATTAAAGAGAATGGCAAATACACGATTTCCAACAAGAATATGATCCAATATGTCAAATGAATTATTTATAGTACATCACAGAATTCCAAATAGTGAAACATTTGGTATTTTTAAAACAAATATCATTTATTTTTTTGCCATAGCCCACCAGATAAAGTCAAAATATATCCCTTGATAAAATTACATAAGTTCTTCATTATCTGCCCTCACACTATTTTTTCTAATCCCACCACACTGTTAACAGTCATATAAAATGATTAGTCAATCTCCAAATAAATCATTCGTTTCAAAATATTGTGCCTTCTGTTTAGAATGCCTTTGCCACTCACCTCCTTGCACATCTCTTTTATTTCCCTGAGCAATATACTTCCACATAATATGAACAGTATTTAAATATTACTTCCAGGACAAGTTTCTTCTTATGTACTTCTGCAATATATCCTACATAGCTTTATTACAGTCCATGCCACATTGTTAAGTGACTGTTGACATTTCTGTGACAGTGCCTAATCTGTGTAAGGCAGGGATCAGATTTTGTTCGTTTAAGTATTTGTAATATTATACACCATACTGAAAAACAAATTTTTTGACATGTTCTAAGTGATAAAAATGATTAAAGGATATATATGTTTGGATACTTTTTTCTCAGAGTTCAAGTTTGTCAGTAAGAACTATTCTAAGTATGTTATTTTATATTGAAAAGTTCATTGGTTAAGGGAACCCATCTTAAAGCTTTCTTCTGATTAAAACTTACAATTATCCTGCCAAGAGTATTTCTTAATATCAACTCATGTTTCTGACACAATCATCAAGCCCCAAATTTTTCAAATATACATACTTTTCTATTGGTGATCAAAGCAAAATATAATTCCTTAGGAAACATTACTGTATATATCACTTAACAGTTTTTAATTAGATACTATGGAGACACTGGAGTGCTTTGGAAGGCATTAATAAACCACTTATGAAATAATCATACATTAGTAAAATTGATGTTGCAGTTAATTCAACAGTGTATATTATTTCATTTTGTCAGATATAACAAATAGCTATCTTCTTGTTATCAAAAAAAAGACAGATTTGAAAATTTATGTCCACACAAAAATCTGCACATACATGTTTATAAGAGCTTTATTCATAATTCCCCAAAACTGGAAGCAATGAAGATGCTCTTCAATAAGTGAATGGATAAAAAAAACTGTGGTAGGTTTATATAATGGCATATAATTCAGCAATAAAAGGCAATGAGATATCAAGTCACAGCTTGATGAATAAATTTTAAAAGCATATTTCTAAGATAAAGAAGCCAGTCTAAAAAGGCTACATACCATATGATTGCATTTATATGAGATCCTGGAAGCAAAATTATAAAGGCAGTAAACAGAGCAGAGGTTTTCAGGAAACCGGGGGAGGAGAATTGAACAGACAATTTTTTTTAGTGACCTGTAACTATTCAGAATGGTACTATAATGGTAGATACACAACACTATGTCTTCTTAAAACCCATAGAACTTTACAGCAAAAATGTAAATCTTAATGTATGCAAAGTTTTCAAAAATCACTTGGGAGGTTGGGAGACTCTGCAGGATGGCATACAGAATGTGACAGAAGAATCAAACTATACTACATATGTAAGAAACAACCACAATGGACGGGATAGAAAAAAGGTGCTGACCTAGGTAACTATAGAAATGAGTGGAATCTATAAGACTAAGACAAAGGAACTGCATACAAGTACTACACTCTGGTAGAGAAAGTTGTTTTGCATGGGAGTAAAGGTTAATTTTTAAACAAGTGTACATGTGTAGTGTAATTAAACAATTAAGTAGATGAAGAGTCAATGATAGGAACCAGGTTTCTCATTGTGGAAGTAGGAGGTTGCAAATAAGGAAGAGAAGTTAGAATTACCCATGTAGCAATGGAAGAGACTCAGAAGCATCCATATGAACACATGTTTACCATTTAATATGCCTATATACAGGTGGTTACATCCAGAAATATTTATAGATATGTGTATAAACATGTGGTTAGTATACACACATATATGTCATTGCTCTATCAGCCAAGAGGGCCTAGAATTAATGACACCCCAGTGAAAATGAGGACATCTTGTGCTCAGATATTGGTTTCTAATACTATTCTCCAATAAAATAAACTAGTGCTCCTCAGAGAAATGACTGACTCAAAGATTGGGGCAGGAAATATACAAGATGAGCCTGGACCACCTTATATTGCCAGAAAATAAGAAAATACTAAAAAAAAAAAAAGAAGGAAAGAAAGGAAGGAAGAAAAGAAGAAAAGAAAGAAGAAAGAAGGAAAGAAAGAAAGAAAGAAAGAAAGAAAGAAAAGACGAAAAGAAAATTACAATGTATGTCAAAAGAACCCAACTGAATGAGCTCCCAATGTCCAAAGCTGGAGCAATTTAAGCAAGAAAAATGAGGTAGTATTAGATTATAATTGAAGTATAAAATAAATATTCATGAGTCCACGCCAATATAAAAAATGATTACATGAATAAATAAATAAATAGGAGAGAATAAATTTTATAAGCAGAAAAATTCCCCCAAAATTTATATACATATTTCACCTCTAAGGAAGTAGAGGAGAACTCCTCATACCCTTAATATGGGCTACACATAGTGACTTCATTCTTAAGAGTATGGAAAAACAAGGGAAAATAACTACATCTAGGTGACTAAAGTTAAAATTAATAGAAATAAGTCATATAGATAGTATATGATGTGATGAGAATGGCTTTTTAATTCTGTGATTTTTCTCCCCAAAACACATAACCACAATGTAACCATAAGGGAAAAAATAAGACAAATCCCAGTTGAGGGACATTTTGCAAAATAATTTATCAATACTCCTCAAACAAGATTATCAAAAACAAGAAAAGTCTGAGAAAATGTCACAGCCAAAAGAAACCTAAGGAAACATGATGATTAAATGTAATATGGTACCCAGGATGTGATCCTGGAACAGAAAAAGGAGAATAGGTTAAAACAAGGGAGTGTGGTATTTAGATTATAATAGTGATCAATATTGAAAAAAAATATTCAGAAGAATCTTGTATTGTTAACCTTGAAATTTCTTATTCTCTTTCTCTGAAGTTCTCTATCTTCTCTCCCTTCCATACTCTCTCTCTCTCTCTTTCTCTCTCTCTCTCACACACACACACAAAGAGCATACACACACTAGTGACACACATAATACACAGAAACTGACACACTATGCCATCGTAACTGTTTGTTTACCTTCAGTAACTCCATACTTACATAACTTCAAGGAAGACACAACCAAGAAGAATAATGTGTTTATCTAACATCTTTTTCCACGATAAATATCACCTCTAAACCACTGCACTTCCAAATGTTTGAATCCTAAATGAAAGACTAAGAATTACCAAAATTTTTTTTCACTTTTTCCATATATTTTATTTTTGATGAGTCTTTTTAAGTGATTGAGATTATATATGATTTTTAAAAATATGTATAGCAATCAGAAATAAATTTCCTAGTAGTCCCATCCTTTATAGAATAGATTTGAATATTTATTACACTATTCCTTCTAAATCCGTCCCTTTAGTAAATGACTATTTACACATAACTGTATCATCTTAATGCATGGAAGAAAGTTTTCTAGAGAAAACACTAAATTATAATATTATTTTTGGTGTCTTCACCAAAAAGTTTAGGCCACCAACCCAGCTAGTAGATAATAAGCATAGCCTAAGCCTCCAGTTTTTGTAAAAGATTAATTCTTTGAGACTTGCCTTTGTTACCTAATGTGTTCATTTCAGAAGAACTCAGTAAAATGGACAGAGTAAGCAGGTAGAGGCCATACATTCGTATTGAAGCTCAGCTAATGTGAAAGTTTCAAAGTTATTGAAAGGCTAGTAAAACCGGTATGTCATCACTAGGGAAGAAACACAATTGAGCTTGTATAAAATTAAACTTTGGCTCAAGTTTCCTAAAAACTGGGCTAAAATATTATGGAATTGTAACACCATTTAATTTGGTGCTGAGACCCCATTACAGTAGAAAGAAACTCATGATCATTTAATGTATCTAAACTCTATTCAAGGGATGCAGAAAAATTAAATAATTCAATTGATTGCTCAATAGTACATGAGGCATCCTCCACATCTGTAATTAACTAAACATTTTAAAGACCAAATTACTTACACACACATGTGTATGTGTGTGTGCGTGTGAGAGAGAGAAAGAAAGAGAGAGAGTTCAAGAAAGAGATAGAGACAGACACAGACAGAGAGAGGAAGAGAGAGAGAAACAGAAACAGAGAGCTGGAATATTAACATACTATCTCAAGAGATTTTTCTTCTTCTCACATTTAAACTGCAGAATTCAGAAATTTTCAAGTAACACCTCTCATGCATTTATTACCCCATTTATTTTTACTATTAACAGAAGGAACTCAGAAGTCTTTGGTATAATTGGCAAATGCAAAGATGTGCCAGGGTAATAGATTAATCTTTGCTGTTTGGTGCCTTTTTAAGTGACAAACTCTAATAGTATTTTTGTAATCATATTTTTGCAAGGATAATGTCACTGTCTTAAAAATCATATGAAGAAGTGTTTATTATCACATTTTTCAAACTGAAAACACTCTTGGTCAAACTGGAAGATACTTTAAAAATTTGCTTCTGTTTCTTAATATGTTGAGAGCCAATACAACAGTTCTGGTCTTTGGTAATTGATTAGAGGATGTGATTATTATTCATCATTTTTCATCATTTAATCTATCTAAATTTCAAGAGCAAAGTAAAGTTGCTAATTATTTTATATTTGTCTACTAACACAGATAAACAAAAGAGAAGACTACATTGAAAAAGCCATAATGCAAATGAAAACATTAAATGACATCAAATTATTGGCAATGTAATTATAACTGTAAATTATTAAAAATGAAATCGAATGATCTATACTATAGTAAAATTGTTACAAATCTCTAAGGATGCTGATTTTCTCTGTTCTTTATTGATTTTATTTTGGAAAAGTCCAATCTTGTAAGGATTTTATTAATTAAACATTTATGGAGTAATTCTGATAAGTCAGATATGGCTCCTGTCTCTCAGCATTAATCTCTACTCTGTAAAGCAGAGATTACTAGCCATTTTTTACATTTACATTTAAGCAAACTGGATCTCAGAGATCAGGTAATTCATCCCAATATACTCAGAGAGAAGTGATGTATCCGGGATTTGCATTCAATTACTCTGGCTCCAGATTCGTGTTCTTATCTAAGTTTTTCCAGTTTCTTTAAATTTGTCAATTATGCTTCAATAAGGTAAGTTCTTAACTATTATGTCACACTGCTTCAATTCCGCTAGGACCTTATTGATGTTGTAAATAAAATACAATCATTTTATCAAAGCAGATTATTTCTTCATGTTAAAATAAATAACTAGAGGGAAAAATACGAAGAATGTATTACTCAGCATAAATAATTAATCTTGAAAATATAAAACTCAGAAGATATTAAAACCTCAAAACAAGCTCATTCCTATTACACAGAACATGTGAAGTTGTGTTTGAACTGAAAACGTATCAAAATGCTTACTATATCATCTTTCTTTTTCTTATAATTTCAAGCTTAAAAAGTGTCATTTAGTAATAACATGTCATGGCTAATATAAAGTAATTGTGTGTGGCTAACTGAATCCTTGCTGATGCCTGTGAAATTATGATGTCATCTTAAATTTTGCTTTGGGATATATGGTCAATAGTTACACGGTAGGCTCAGTGGGCAATTGTTATTATAAGGAAACCAGTGACCAACTAATTATGTCTACATATCTAGAACAATTATTTCAACAAGTAAATAGATATGTAAAGCAAAAATGACAAAGCCTCACACCTCCATCCTACTTGACAGAGAGATGAAGATAATTTTCCTTTTGTAAATTATTTTGATTTTATCTCAACAAAGATAGTAGAATGGGGGAAATTTTCCAATAGTTTATTTTTCTATTTCCTTTCATTTTGACCTATTCAAAAATTAATTATGGTGATATTAATCAGTACTATTATATAAATATTCAGAACATATGTGCTGCATTTGTAAATACCAAACTGATAAAATCATAATAACCTCATTGAAAGGTGATATTAAAAAATATGCATTTCAACTTTTCATAAATTACCATTTCAAAAATGTATTTTTATCATCAAAATTTCTGAAAATGTGACATCTGTTACCCTGAGTGAAATATCATTATAGAATTCCAAAAATTATTTAATATTGTAGATCATCACTGCCTTTTTCTAACAACCTGATAGACTCTTCATAATATATTTGGTCGTAACACCAGAAGAAAAAGTTAACTGACACCTTATTCCTATTTTCTTTGTAGAATGTGGTTGTAGAAGGTTATTTTAAAAGGTTGGGGAAAAAGGAAATAGGTTTGGGCATATTATACTTGATGTTTAGATGAAAAAATCCAGAAAAGATGGGAGAGAGGTAACTGGGAATCACAAGGATAGTAGAGACTGAATGAATAAAAGGTCTTTCTACTCCAGAGTCCAGGTCGAATTTTATGGGGACCTGCACTGCTGTGCCTGCATCTTATAGAGTCAGTGTCCCAAATGAGATTTTTTTTTTAACCTTTTCCAGCAGAATCAAAATTAATTCTTAAAAAAAATCCAACTGGAGTTGGAGGTGAGGAAAGATGAATAGGTAGAGCACAGAGGATTTTTAAGGGAGTGAAAATACTCTGAATGATACCATAATAATTGATACAAGTCACTATACATATGTCCAAACTGATAGACTGTACAACACCAAAAGTGAACCCTAAGGTAAACTATGGACTCGACAGATTATGATGTTGATGTAGGTTTATCAGTTGTAACAAATGTACCACTCTGGTGGGAGGTGGTGATGATGGGGGAGGATATGCATATGCATGGCAGGGGCTATATGGGAGATCTCTGTACCTTTCCCTCCATTTTGCTATGAACATTAAACTGCTTTTTAAAAAAATGAAGTCTCAGTATTATTAAAGGTAAAAAAAAAAAAACAAGAATCAATCTACTTAGAAGTCTTTCAAATGGAAACAAACCAATGTAAGAGAGTTTTTGTGTCCACTCCAATTTGGACTCCATTGTATAAGATTCAATTAATCTTGGAAAGATCATCAGAGGTAAGTAGTTTCTATTGAAGAGACGCCAATAAATTAAGTATTTCTACCTGATTTTCAGTTTTTTCCTATCATGACAATTTTGAAACCTAACATCATTACTCTTGAGACTGAAGGAAAACAACTTCTCACAAATGTTCTTCATACTTCTCCATACTTCACAATAGTCCCTTTACCACATATCTAATTTCCTATAACTTTTGAAATTGAAGAATAAATATTTCCTGGTGGCAAGTAGAAATCAAGGAGGCCCATGCTAAATATTTCAGACAAATGGAGAGTGAAAATTTTTACTCTTTGTTTTATTCTTTGTACTATAATACAGTGATCATATTGGAAAGCAAACAATAGGATTTTTCTTTCAAAAATTCCTTTCTTTATTTCAAATTTTCAAACTCCTCCATATATTCTTTATTTCCTCACAACAAATACCAAAAATAGGAGCCAGGTTGTTCTTAAACAAATGCTCAGTTTAAAAACTGCATACAATTATTTTCCTTTAAACTTCTGACATGGTGAAGGAAGTAGGGCCTCTTTCCAACAAGGCAGTTTACTTTTTTGTCATTCTTAGATGGGAAAGCCTTGGGAACAGGAATAAAAGCAGGCTTCATCTCATTTCTCTTTCCATGGGCACAAGGCCAGAAAGCATGCCTCTAAGTTAAAAAGAGCTGAGAGTGTTATAAAACACGTTTCCACCTTTCTGCCCCTTTGGGTTGAAAACAGGGTAGATTGCCTGATTTTGCAGCTCCTAAAGTTACTCACAAAAAGATACAAGAAGGCTCATAAAATCCTTGCTATCTAAAATGACATTCTTAGGTATGGGATTGAAAGCGACACTATAGAAAAAGGTAATATTTAATAGCATAAAGCTCTAAAAACTTCATGGAAATATTCTTTTTTGGAAAGGTAAAGGGATAAAATAGGTCTTCACAGATTTTAAGCATACTCCAAAGCAGATGGTAGGAGCTCTGGCTACTCTCTTGCACACTGCTGGTTTCCAAAATGAACTTGTTCACCAGACCTAATGAGAGATTCAACAGACTCTATCATTCAATTGAACATAATTCCATTTGTTTGGTTTTATTTCACCAAAAGGTAAATTGACCTCCGCACATGTAAGCAAACTGCAAGGACATATAATTCACGGGAATTCATTGATACTTTCAGGAGATACATTTCCTTATATAGCAATTTAATATAAAATAAAACCCATTTTTTTGCTAAATTCTGTGCCTTACCAATTTCATAGTCATTTCTGTCTCTGGGAAATTAATGTCTTTATGCTGTAATCCAGTAAAAAAAAGACACACTAAATTATGCCTGTTCAAATTAGAAAAGCAGGAAATAGAGTTAAGATTTCCAAATCAGTATGACTTTCTTAGTGGTCATACTGGTATATATCAAAAGGTATAGGGGACATAATATAGAGATATGAGTATGATCAAAATTAATTTTAAAATATCTAGAAATAAAGGAGAATAAAATATCTTCACATGAGTCAGTGATTCAAAATCTAATGCATTAACACTAAATTTTCTCATCTCATATAAAAACGTTATATACTAAAAGTCTTAATGTCACAATCATTAATTCTAGTCCTTATTTTTTGGCCATAAATCACATAATATTCTTCCAACAGCCTATTCTATCATTCTTTCTCAGACGTCTTCTTCTTCTCTCTTATTTTATGGTTATATATCCTTCAAAATTCAGTCATTTCTTAACCTTGCCTCAGGCCTGCCTCTGGCTAAAATTAGCTCAGTCTTGTCTCACCTCAGATCAGGTAAAGGAAGCTTGGTGGGTAAGGTTTATCATTACCACTGAACATGAGGAGAAACTTCATTTAGGCAAAATAGCAGAAAATATTCATGTTCAATTTATCAAATAACATTATTTAACTTCAAAATATTTTTGGTTTTAATATATTTCTAGATTCTGAAATTATAATTTATTTTCTTGGTTTTAAAATTGTTAGTGTTCACAGTATTAAACAATGGTGTAAGAAAGAGATTTTAAAACTTTGCTTCTGAATTGCCTCTGACCAACTTTCCCAGTTTGTCTGGATTGGAGGATTTTTCAGCAGTGACTTTTAGTAGTGAACCCCAGCAAGTTCCATGCAAACCAGGTGTGTGTGTGTGTGTGTGTGTGTGTGTGTGTGTGTGTGTAATGTGAGTATGTGTGTTTCTATGTTCAGTGGGGGAAACTTGCTGGGATATTTTGGGTGGGTTTTGGAGGAATATATCTTGAAGTAGCACAAGGAAAATAAGACATCTCTTAAAAGTGAAAAATATTTGAACCAAAATTAGCTTTCAAAGTCATGCAACCTTGCATTCTATACTATATTTGTGATCATTTTAATATAAAATCATAGTTTATCTTTAGTGATGAAAATTCTCCCTTTCCATTTCCAAACTTCAAGTAAAAGTGGTATCACATATATAACTTGGCTTCAAACACCCTCTTGTCATACCACCACATACCTTGGCAGATTTAAAGAATTACCATTTATTTCCCAACTCTATTAAAGTATAGACTTCTGAACTGTTGAAGTTGATGACATACTTGGATCATTACAAAATCAAAATGGAGTGACCATGGTCCAAAGTGAAGCCAGGTAACCACTGTGGATATGGTTTCAGACACGTTCCTGCATCAGTAAGAACTCGAATTTCCTCTGAATTGTATCAAATTCAAGGGTACCACCAGCCAGTTTCAAAACAATAACTGCTAACAGCTGCTAGCGGCATCCTTATAGTCCCTAGTCCCCCCCACCCCCCTTGCAACTGTGCAATCATTCCAAACCACAACGAGTTCTTGCTTAACAAGCACCTTTACTTATTGCCGTCTCAAATCCCAGCTCTTGATAAACTATTTTATGTAAACTTGCCATTTTTTTGTCTTTATAAACCTCCCCATTTTGTAGTCTGGCAGAACACAGTTCAAGTTCTTCTTGAATTTGTGTCTCCAGGGCTGCAATCCTAACAAACCCCAAATAAACGCCTCTTTATTTCAATCAGGTCTCTGTTTCGGAAATTTTAGTTTAACAAAATATATAAAACATAACAGAATATATATTAGTCTATTGTGAAATATAACATATATGAAAAGTGCACAAAATATAGATACACAGCTCAAATGATTATCTTAGTTGTGCTACTGTCATCCTGGCCAAGAAATAAAATCTCATCAGTAACTCATAAATATACCTCATGTCTCCTCCCAAACATTACCCCTTTCCTTCCAAAGTAAACCACTATGCTGATTTTAATGATAACCACCTGTGTGTTTTAGTCATGTCTTTAACCACCAAGTCTATATCCCTGTAAATTTCTAAACACTATTTCTAGTGTTTAGTGTAAATTTCTAGACACTATGTTTCATGTGTCTTGAGTTTTTACAAACCGTGTCAAACATTATTTGTTTTTTATGTGTCTGTCATCTTTTGCTCAATTTTATGTCTGTGATATTTATCATGATGCTATGTGTAGTTGTTTATTCATTACCACATAGAACAAAAATTTATGTAATCATTTCAAAGATAATAAACTTTTAGACTGTTTCCAGTTTGTGGTTAACAGAAAAAATTCTGCAGTGAAAATTCTTGCATGTCTCTTGCTGCCCAAGTTTGCATATTATTGTTGCACTATACTGAATGATAAGTTGCTAGCTTCTAGGTATGTATAATCTTCATTTTTAGTAGATGATACCAACTGTTCCAAAGTGGTTACAAACATTTGCATTCCTTGCAGGGGTGTATGAGAGTTGGCAGTCTTACATTGTTTCCCACTTCTCGTGTTGTCAGTCTTAATATTGGCCCTTATAGAGGGTGCCTAGTAGTACTTTATTGTACCTTTAATTTCCATTTTTGTGATTAGTTATTTTGTTGAATACTTTTTTCATATATTCCATTTGGAAATTATCTTTTGTGAAGTGCTTGTTCAAGTCTCTGGCACATTTCTTTATTAGGTTGTCTGTTTATTTTTCCTGATAGTTTGTAGGAGTTCTTTATATATTCTTTATATGAACCTTTTGTTATTTATACATACATGTTTCCAATATCATCTCCCATACTACAGCATTTTACAAAAAGAATTTTGAATAAATGAACCTTGTCAATCATTTCCCTATGTCACCTGTTGGGGAAATAACCTTATCCTGAAGACATAAAGATATTCTCTAGTACTACGTTATAGAAGTGATTTTAGTCTCCAGTCTACCTGAAATTGATTTTTGCGTATGAAATGATGTAGACTTTCTAAAACATAAACTTTAAAATTTTTCCACAGATCATTTATTGACACGACTACCCTTCCCCCTCTTAATAAAGAGGTGTCTAAAATTTATAGGTCTACATCTAAAATCAGTATTGTCTTGTGTTCCACTGTTTGTCTAATCTGGAGCCAGTGTCACACTGGCTATATAATTGTACCTTTAAAACAGGTCTTGAAATCTGGTTCAGCAAGTTCTACCTCCTGCTTACTTTCCTATAAGAATATCTTGCTTATTTTTAGAATTTTTGTATACATTTTAGCATTAGCTTGAACAGTTCTACAGACATGTATACAGACTCACATGCACATTCACGTGCACAAAGCAATTAGGATTGATTTGAAACTATAGATCAAGTTCACAATAACTGACTTCCTTATAGGACTGATTTCTCAAATCTATAAATATTGTATATCTCTCCAATTGGTTAGGTTTTTATTTCATTATTCTCTATTATGTTATAGAAACATAATAAAATAATTAATTTTTCCATATAAAGACCTTGAATATCTTTGGTTAGGATAGTCTATAGGTGTGTCATATTTTATGCTGTTAGGTGACATATTTATATTTTATTTTCTGTTTACTTCTGCTCATAGAAATATACTAGTTGAGTTTTGTATATTGACTTAGTATCCAGCAGCCTTGTAAAATTATTATTAATTCTAATAATGTATCCATATATTCTCCTATATTTTCTATACACACAATCATATTGTTTAAGTTTTCTCAAAATTTTTACCTTTCTAATACTTATAACTTTAATCTCACTGATATATTCTGATATATAATTACTGATATATTTGGGTTTAAACCTACTATATTATAATTTCCTTTCAATTTGTCCTACCTTTATTTATTTCTCTTTCTTTCCTTCCTTGTATTCCTGGGTGATTTCTCTTTCTTGTTAAAGAAATCTTTGCCTAACTCAATATTACAAATATTTTTCTATGTTTTCTACTAGAAGTTTCTTAATTCTTACCTTTAAGATTTCATTTTGTGTTAATATTTATTCTTGAGTCATTCTTAATTTATATCTTTCCAGAAATTTATGTTTAATATGTGTTTTAAAATTTATTAGCATAAAGTTGCTCATAATATTTTCTTATCATTTTAAAGTTTGAAGGGATTATAGTGATATCTCTCTTTCTTTCCTAGTATTAGTAATTTGTGTCTTCTCTGTCTTTTTTTAATCAATTTGGCTAGAGGTTTATGAATTATACTGATTTTAAAGAACCAGAATTTGATTTCATTGATTTTCCCTTATGGTTTTCTTTTTTCTATTTCATTGTTTCTGCTTTTTTGTTGTTATTTACTTTCATCTGTTAATTTTGGATTTCACTTGCTATTTTGTTTCCAGTTTCTTAAGGCAGAAGATTAAATCATTAATATGAGATTGTTCCTTCTATCAATGGCATTTAAAAGCAAAAAAAAACTATGAACAATAAATGCTGGAGAAAGTGTGGAGAAAAGGGAACCTTCTACACTGTTGGTGTGAATGTAAATTGGTGTAGCCACTATGGAAAATGGTATGGAGTTTCCTTAAAAAACTAAAAATAGAGCTACGATATGATCCAGCAATCCCACTCCTGGGCATATATCAAGAGAAAATCAAAATTTGAAAAGATGCATGCACCTCAATGTTCATTGCAGCACTATTTACAATAGCCAGGACATGAAAGTAACCTAAATGTCCATTAAGAGATGAATGGATAAAGAAGATGTGGTACCTATGTTCAATGGAGTACTACTCAGCCATATAAAAGAATGAAATAATGCCATTTGCAGCAACATGGATGGACCTAGAGATTGTCATACTGAGTGAAGTAAATCAGACAGAGAAGGACAAATATTGTATGATATCGCTTATATGTGGAATTTTAAAAAATGGTACAAATGAACTAATTTACAAAACATAATAGAGTGACAGATGTAGAAAACAAACATGATCACCAGGGGGAAAGCAGGGGAGGGATAAATTGGGAGATTCAGATTTATACATACACACTATTATATATAAAATAGATAATTAATAAGGACCTACTGCATAGCACAGGGAACTCTACTTAATACTCTGTAATGACCTATATATATGGGAAGAGAATCTAAAAAAGAGTGGATATATGTATATGTATAACTGATTCACTTTGCTGTACAGCAGAGACTAACACAGTCTTATAAATAAACTGTACTCCAATAAAAATTAATTTAAAAAATAAAAGCATTAACTTCTTTCAAAGCACTGCTTTATCTCTATCCCACAAATTTTGACACCACATTTTCATTATTATTCATATCACAGTATTCTAATTTATATTTTCTCATTCTGATCTTTCTAAATCTAAATTATGATTTCTTTGTTGACTGTATAATTAAAGTATATGGTTAGTTTCCCAATATTTGACATTTTTCTTTTAATCTTCTTATTAGTGTTTCAGTTAATTTCCATTGTTGTGGTAAGTAAAAATTTTCTGTATAATTTCAAACTTTAGAAAAGCATTGTGTTACTTCCCTGGTGGTGCAGTTGTTAAGAATCTGCCTGCCCAGAAGATCTAAACAGACATTTCTCTAAAGAAGATATACAGATTGCCAACAAACACATGAAAGGATGCTCAACATCACTAATCATTAGAGGAATGCAAATCAAAATTACAATGAGATATCATCTCACACTGGTCAGAATGACCATCATCAAAAAATCTACAAACAATAAATGCTGGAGAGGGTGTGGAGAAAAGAAAACCTTCTTGCACTGCTAGTGGGAATGTAAATTGATACAGTCACTATGGAGAACAGTATGAAGGTTTTTAAAAAACTAAAAATAGAACTACCATATGGCCCAGCAATCCCACTACTGGGCATATACCCTGAGAAAACCATAATTCAAAAAGAGTCATGTACCACAATGTTCACTGCAGCTCTATTTACAATAACCAAGACATGGAAGCAACCTAAGTGCCCATCGACAGATGAATGGATAAAGAAGATGTGACACATGTGTACAATGGAATATTACTCAGCCATAAAAAGAAACTAAATTGAGTTATTTGTAGTGAGGTGGGTGGACCTAGAGACTGTCATACAGAGTGAAGTAAGTCAGAAAGAGGAAAACAAATACCATATGCTAACACATTAAAAAAATTCTTCTGAAGAGCCTAGGGGCAGGACAGGAATAAAGATGCAGACATAGAGAATGGACTTGAGGACATGGGGAGGGGGAAGGGTAAGCTTGGATGAAGTGAGAGAGTGGCATGGACATATATACAATACCAAATTTAAAATAGAGAACTAGTGGGAAGCAGCCACATAGCACAGGGAGATCAGCTTGGTGCTTTGTGTCCACCTAGAGGTGTGTGATAGGGAGTGTGGGAGGGAGGAGATATAGGGATATATGTTTATGTATAGCTGATTCACTTTGTTATACAGCAGAAACTAGCACACCATTGTAAAGCAGTTATATTCCAGTAAAGATGTTAAAAAAAAAAAAAAGAATCCACCTGCCAATACAGGGGTCACGGGTTTGATCTCTGGTCTGAGAAGATTCCATCTGCTGCAGAGCAATGAAGCCCATGCACCACAACTACTGAGCCTGCGCTCTAGAGCTCATGAGCCACAACTACTGAGCCCACATACCACAACTACTGAAGCCCGCATGCCTAGAACCCATGCTCCACATCAAGAGAAGCCACTGCAAGGAGAAGCCCACACACCACAATGAAGAGTAGCCCCCACTCTCCGCAACTAGAGAAAGCCTGCGCACAGCAACGAAGACCCAATGCAGCCATAAATTAATTAATTAATTTTTTATAAAAGCATTGTAATAAGTTGATACATGTTTGCATCTTGGGTAACATATAATGTGCACCTAAAGAAAATGTGTATTTTCTTGTTATATAGTGCATTTTTTACATATAAATATCAATTAAATCACTGGGGTTGATAGTACTGTTGAGAACTTCTTAGTATTTCCTGATTTTTTGACTAGTTCTTTCAATTACTAAGAGAGCAACTATGATTGAGGAATTGTTTCTTTCTCCTTTTAATTCTGTTAAAACTTGCTCAATGTATTTTGCAGCTTTGTCATTGAAATTTCACACATTTATTATTGTTATATAGTCTTGTTGTATTGAGCTTCTGTCCTTATAAGCTGTTCCTCCAATGACTGCTAATAAATTATACTTAAAGTCTATTTTTTCTGGTATTAATATAGTCTATCCAGCCTTTACAAGATTACTATTTGCCTGATAAATTTTTCTTATTCATTTATTTCCATCCTGTGTTTTTATATTCAAAATATGTCTCCTGGAGAAAAGATATAGTTACATGTTGTTTTTGTTTTTTCCCCATTCAGATAGTCTTTGTCTTTCAACTGGAGTGTTTAGTTCATTAAAATTTTAATATAATAGAGGTCTAGCATTTTACTTTTGTTTTCTACTTATCTTTTTTTATCTTGTTTCTCCTTTCCTAACTTTTTACAAGATTACTGAAATATTTTTCAGAATTCTCTTTTACTTTTAATTTTCCTGCTGCTTTTCTGCCTGTTCTCTTGTGAATTATTTTCATAGTGGTTGTCATGTAAATATTATATATAGAAAACTACACATATGGGGGAAAGCAGGGTGTGTGGTGGGATGAATTGGGAGATTGGGATTGACATATATACACTAATATGTATAAAATGGAAAATTAATAAGAACCGATGGTATAAAAAATAAATTAAATTAAATTTAAAAAATAAGTAAAAAGCAAGACTATACATATATATACATACATATAAAATCTTCAACATAGTCTAATTACTACATGTAAAATTGTAAAATATAAAAATCTTTAAACTTATATACCTATATCTACTCCCTCATTTATGTTATAGATTTTATGTAATACAATTATATGTTATAAATCCCATAAGGAAATGTTATAATTTTATTTTAACAATTTATAAGTTTTATAACAAAGTTAGCATTAAAAAGGAAAAAATGTTCATTTATCATTTCTTCATTCTCTAAAGATGTACATTTTCATCTGCTATCATTTCCCCTCATCTTGAGAGGACTTACTTAGCAGTTCTTACAAGTCTGCTAGTAACAAAATTTTACTTTATTTTATCTGAAAAAAATCATTTAATTTACCTTCATTCTTGAAATAAATTCTAGCCATATATAGAATTCTAGGTTAACAGATCTGTTTAATTCAACACTCTAAAGATAATTTTCCATTCTTGTTTTTTATGGGGTGGGGGGGAGTATAGCCACAATTTGAATCATTGTTCTGCACAGAATACATATTTTGTTTTTTGCTGCTGCTTTCAAGATTTGCTCTTTATCTTTTGGCTTTTTAGAGTTTTACTGTGATGTACCTTAGCATGGAATTTTTTGAATTCATTCTGCTTAAAGTTCATTTAGTTTAGAACCTTATATCTACAAGTATCTGATTTTTACCACATTTGGAAGATTTCAACCATTATTTCTTTAAATATGTTTTCTGTCCCAGTCTCCCTTTTCTCTCTAGTATTTTAATTACATATTCATTTAAACATTTGGTATCACCTAACAGGTTCATGAAGCCCTGTTCATTTTCTCAAAATATTTTTTTCTGTCTGTTCTTCTACTTGAAAACTATGCAGTGATTCTATATTTAAGTTCACTTATTTTTTTCTCTGTCATGTCCATTTATCTAAGTCCATCCACTGAACTTTTATTTCAGATATTGTGTTTTTTTAGTTCTAAAATTTCCATTTGGTTCATTTTTGTTGTTTCTATTTCTCTACTGATACATTTATGCATTGGAAGCATGTTTTGTTTTATTTCATTGAAGATAGTTATAAAAGTGTCTTTAAAACTTATGTGTCCTAGTTCAAAAGTTCGGTTCATCTCAAGGCCAAAAAAAAAATTGATTTCCTTTTCTCTTGAAATTGTGTTTTGTATTCTTGATTATTCCAATGTCAGACAATTTTGAATTTTATCCTGGACATTATCAATGTTAAATTGTGACGATTCAGGATTTTTTATTTTATTCCATTGAGTATCGTTGTTTGTTTTGTTGTTTTAGGAAATAATTTTCTAGGCTGAGCCTGGACTGAAAAAATTTGTTTAGTGTGCAACAGCTCTGGGTTTTGTTCTGATAGTTTTTCTTTAATTGGGCTTCTTTGAGTCTGTTCTGCACATGTATGTTTTAGGTGTCAGTCAGAGATGTGAATAGACAGATTTGGGGAATCTTCTCTCTAGCTCTTTCTCCTCTGGAATCCTATATTTGGTATTCATGGTTTCTTGACTTTACTCTTCTGATTCCCCAGCAGAAATGTGGTAAGGTTTTTCAAGAAATTCCCCCTACTCCCACCTCCACCACCACTCTTGTACATGTTGTGATTGTGATTATCCCCAGTCTAAAAGTTATAGGGAAGAGAACTTACTTGATACCGCATGTGTCAATTCCTCCAGGTAAATGTGCACTCTCCATCAGAGTCTGCCTGTGTTTGTTCTTGTGCTCGTGTATACAGGGCAACAGATCTGGTCTTATTTCGGATTTCTCTCTGTCTTACAGGTTTTGTTTTGCCTGTAATTTTTTTTTTTTTTTTTTTTGCTGTATGCGGGCCTCTCACTGTTGTGGTCTCTCCCGTTGCGGAGCACAGGCTCCGGACGCGCAGGCCCAGCGGCCATGGCTCACGGGCCCAGCCGCTCCGCGGCATATGGGATCCTCCCAGACCGGGGCACGAACCCGTAACCCCTGCATCGGCAGGCGGACTCTCAACCACTGCGCCACCAGGGAGGCCCTGTAATTTTTAATCTAGTATAATTTCCCTTCATCTTGAAGAACTTCCTTTAGAATTTCTTACTGAGCAGGACTGCTGGCAGCAGATTTTCTTTCTTACTTGCAAAGTTCCCTGTTTCTATTTTTCCAAGCCAGTGTGAACCCCCAACCAGAGTTCAACTGCTTGTCTTCACCTCTGGTACTTTCAGGTTGCTTTTGTACTATGTCTAGATTGTTAGTTGTTTCCTCCAGAGGAAGGTCTTCTGGAATGATTCAGTCTGTCATTCCTGAAAGCACGACGATCATTTTTCATTATTTGGTCCAACTCTCTAGGTGACCTCAGCAAGAATAACTATATAAGTTATATGGTTTTCCATTTTCATTATCTGAAGACTTTAAAAAACAATGAAAACATTGTAATTATGGCTTTCCTACCACAAAATAATGGTTATTCATTATTTTCTTTTTATTTCTACCATAAAATATTTCTTTGGGTGAACTACTCCATCATATTCTCAGACCTCTTTAGGTCAAAACTAAATTTATTTTCCAGAAACTATAGAAACTATATGTCAAAGACTGTTTAATCAAATTTCTCTAATCACCTGACTATATATATTGATTAAGAGATTGGTAAATAACCCAAACTGAGGTTCATACATATCAACCTATATATATATAGCAGTTTATTTTAAGCTGATAGTCACTTAAGTTCAAATACATTATAAAAGCACCACATTTTTACTCCTCCACAAGTTTTATGTTTTTGATGCTATATTTTACATTTAAGAATGTTTTCATATTCCTTAAATACTATATTTAAGTTATATATATATATATATATATATATATATATATATATAGTCATAGGTGTCTTCACTACTTTTATATTTTAACCTTCATACTAGCTTTTTAAGTTGCTGTTTCACTGTTTTTACTATATATTTGCCTTCACCAGTGAAATTTTTTTTTATTTCATATATTTTCTTATTTCTGGTTACTGCCTTTTCATTTTTGCTTAAAGAGGACCCTTTAACATTTCTTGTAAGCTGGTTTAGTGGTGATGAACTGCTTTAGCTTTTGCTTCTCTGGGAAACTTTTTATCTCTCCAATTCTGAATGATAACTTTGCTGGGTAGAGTATTCTTGATTGTAAATTTTCCTTTACAGCAATTTAAATGTATCATGCCACTCCCTACTGAACAACAAAGTTTCTGATGAAAAATCACCTGATAGTATTATGGAGTTTCCTTGTATGTGACTATTCATTTTTCTCTTGCTGAATTTAAAATTATCTTTATCTTTAACTTTTACCATTTCAATTTTGATATGTCTTTGTGTGGTTTTCTTGAGATCAACTTGCTTGGAATCTCTGTGCTTCCTGGACTTCAATACATCAAGTCCCCTATATACAAACCCTTCAAGTTGTGAACTTTCAAAATGCAAACGTGGGTTCGCATGTCTAATCACATAAGTTAGTTCATGTGTCTGGAGTACACTGTCACTTATGTGAATCCTCTACAAGTGGTTGTGCATTTTTGTACTTTACTGTACAGTACTGTATAGAGTACAGTAGAAAAGTATCTTTATTTCAAGCCCAGGATGTCCAGAAGCAAGCATAAAAGCAGTGGTGATGTAGCTGGTACTACTGTACTTTTCAAGGTACTGTACTGTAAGATTAAACATGTTTTCTTTATTTTTTGTGCTTCTTTGTTTTTTATGCTTTGTGTGAAAAGTATTATAAACCTATTACAGTACAGTACTATATAGCCAATTGTGTTAGTTGGGTACCTAGGCTAACTTTGTTGGACTTACAAACAAATTTGACTTATGAACACGCTCTCCAAACAGGACTCATTCTTGTGTAGGGGACTTACTGTATTTGTTTTCTTTCCCAGGTTAAGGAAGTTTTCAGCCATTATTTCTTCAAATAAGTTTTCTTCCCTTTTCTATCTCTTGTCTCCTTCTGGGACCCATATAATACAAATGTTAGTATGCTTGATATTGTCCCAGTTGTGCCTTGGACTATTCTTATTTTTCTTTTCTCTCCCCCTCTCTCTCTCTTTTTTTTTTTTGCTGTTCTGATTGGGTGATTTCCACTATTCTGTCTTTCAGATCTCTGATCTGTTCTTCTGTACCATCTAATCTGTTGTTGATTCCTTCTAGTGTGTTTTTCATTTTCTCAGTTATCATATTCTTCAGCTCTGATTGGTCCCTTCTTATATTTTCTAACTCTTTGTTGAAGTTCTCATTGTTTTCCTCTATTCTCTTACTGAGTTTGGCAAGTATTATTATGACTATTACTTTGAACTCTTTAGCATCAGGTAAATTACTTATTTCCATTTCATTAGGGTTTTTTTCTGGGTTTTTTTTTTTTCTTTTGTTTAGAATTTTTCCTCTATCTCCTCATTTGGTTGGACACTTTTGTGTTTGTTTCTATTAATTAGGTAAAACAGATACCTCTCCTGATATTGAAGGCATGGCTTTGTATAGGAATGTCTCCTGTGTATACTACATATGCCAGGCAGCTTTGGATGGCCAGGTGGAGCTGGAGTGGGTAGAGGCTGGAGGGCTTGGGGCAGGCTACACCAGGGCCACCTTAGGGAGATGGCTGTGGCTGGTGTGGACCAGGGACCTGGGATTCACTGGGGCAGGCTTTTCAGGCCAACTAGAACACCTGAATCATGTTACCACTCTTGCTATCAAGATAGAGAAGGAACTCACACACACAAAAATCCACTCTTCAGCACCTCCCACCCCAGAGAGAGTACTAGTAGTTCTTTGTCCATTTGGCAAATGCTCTAGGGTTAGTAAATGGATTTCCTTCACATGTAGTCTAGGTGCCCTTTAAACCATTGTTTTTTTGCTCTGTCCCAGGGTAGGCAAATCTGCACAGGGGGCCTCTGTGGTATTCCTCCCTACTGCACATTACCATGTTGGAGGTAGGGGGATGGGGTGAGTTCAGGGTTTTCATATGCCACCATCTTGAACCCCCTCTCTCTAGTTAATATTTTTTACATGCCATGTTGAGCTTTCTTAAAAGCGCAGTACTTAGAATGTTGTGACATTGTGAATTAAGCATAAAAGTTGGCAGAGTAGCTGGGAAAGTCAGTGTTGCCATAGGAATGTTAACTCAACCACAGAGCAAACAAAGTGCTGTATATTAAAATGCATATTCTTTTAAAAAGTGAACCCTAAGTTTAACTTCCTTTTAGAGCTCATCAAGTTGTGGTTTTCATAGAAATTTTCTTATGTCTCCAATCAAAACAAATAAAACATAAAAACAGAGGAAAAAACCCATCAAACTAGGAATAGAAAGGAATGTCCCCAACCTAATAAGTGTCATCTATGGAAAACCAACAACTAACATATTTAATTATAAATAACTGTACACATTCCCTAACATTGGTTTAAGACAGGGATGTCTGTTCTCACCACTTCTATTCAACATTTCAATGATGATTTCAGCCAAGGAAATTATGCAAGAAAAAGAAATAAAAGGCAGATTGCAATAGTAGAAATAAAATGATCTCTATTTGCAAATTATACAATCTTGTATATAGAAAATCCCAAGGAATACACACACACACACACACACACACAATTAGAACTAATAATGAGATCAGCAAGGTTGAAGAATACAGAATCAATACACAAATTTCAATTATATTTCTATATTCTAGGAAGAAATGTTCTGCAAATAAAATTTAAAGACACAATTTCATTTACAATAGCATCAGAAAAATAAAATCCTTAGGAATGAATTTCACAAAAGAAGTACAAAACTATACAAAACTACAGCTACAACAATGTATCAAACTTGAAAACATGCTAAGTGAAAGAATCCTTACACAAAAGGCCACATATAGTATGATTCCATTTATAAGAAATGTTCTGAACAGGAAATTCCATACAGACAAAATGTAAATTAGTGGTTTCTAACAGCCAGGAACAGGGAAGAGGGGGAGAGTGACTGCTAATGGGTACAGGGCTTCTTTTTGAAACTATGAATTTGTTCTGGAATTAGATAGTTGTATTAGATGCACAATATTGTGAATATGCTAAAAACCACCGAATTACATAATTGAAGAGGGTGAATTTTATGGTATGTAAATCATACTTCAATAAAGCTATTTTTTTTAAAGGACAGAAGGAAAGAAATGACAGGATGAAAGAATCCCATCTTGATCTGGACAGTATATAAATATTAGAGTAATTTTTAAATGTGGATTCTTTCTCTAGATATCTAAACGTAATGTATATCTCCTTTATAGTTGTGACAGAGACTACTGGCTCTTCACCAGATTAATTTCCTTTTACTTTTGGACAAAGAACCAAAATCATCATTATTTGTGATCATATGAGTGAGTCCTGACCAGTTATGGAAAGGAAAGTATTGACATGCAAATTTTCTCAGTCTGGCCCAGATAAACCTCTCATGAAAGATGCTCTATAGTCTTTTTGATTCATCATTTTAATACAAACAAGCAAAAAGAAAGCCATGTGTTAAAGATGGCATAGAGGGCTTCCCTGGTGGCGCAGTGGTTGAGAGTCCGCCTGCCGATGCAGGGGACACGGGTTCGTGCCCCGATCCCGGAAGATCCCACATGCCGCGGAGCGGCTGGGCCCGCGAGCCATGGCCGCAGAGCCTGTGTGTCCGGAGCCTGTGCTCCACAACGGGAGAGGCCACAGCAGTGAGAGGCCCGCGTACAGCAAAAAAAAAAAAAAAAAAAAAAAAAAAAAAAAAAAGATGGCATAGATACAAGCAAAGAGACTGGCTCAATGAAACAGTTACTAGAAGAGAGCTTCTCAGACAATCATTAACATCTATTTTGGTATTTAAATAAGTAAGAAACAAACTTTTATTATCTTCTGCCTCTAAGATGTTGGGGTTTATCTGTTACTCCAAAGAGTTATTTTTTTTAATTACAAAACTATTCTTGCTAGATAAATTCCAAAATTAGCAAACCAATTACGATAAAACCAAAATGATCAGACGCATCACATGAGGACAATTATTTTGCTTCAGGTAACAGAGTTTGTATTCCAAAAGAATGAAATTGACTCTCTGGATAGTCATAAAAGTATCACTGAGCATTCACTACATGAACACAAACAAATAATTGAACACTTAGATGTGGAGTTTAAAGTTCTTGGAAAAAAACTTTCAAATAAAATTTCTTACTTGCAATAATTGGTAGTAATGTGAACTTTTCTATCACTTTAATTTCCTGAATAGGAGAGATTTTAAAAACTCTAATGTGAAAATTCTTAAAGCCAGGTTTACAATTTGTTTCTTCCTAAATTATATGTTCCCTCAAAATTTAAAGATTTCGTGTTTAGTTCCATAAGTTCAAACTATAAAAAGCAAAGATAATTTGTTATGTTTCCTCATACAGATATTTTTCAAAATTACCATTCAATATTTTAATTACTTAAAATTACTCCAAAATTATTCCTCAAAAATATTATAAAATGTCTTATTGTAATAGAAAATCATACTTCAATTTGAAAAGGGAAATTTTACTCAATAATTTCTATAGCATGTATTTGATATATTTGAGTACTAAGCTGTTAACCCAAATTGCACATCATATATTACAAAAGTTAAGGTCTATTTACCTAATTCTGATCAGCTCTTTCGGATGGCTGTCATGAAGGAATGGAGTAACAGTTTGTAGTCCCAAGTAAGAATATATTTTAAGAGTGAAAAAAGAAACCTGACATGGCTGTTTCAATGCAGCTTTATTGATATTGAAAATAAAATAGCTTTGTAGTATAGTCTGAAGTCAGGGAGCCTGATTCCTCCAGCTCCATTTTTTTTTTCAAGATTGTTACGGCTATTCGGGGTCTTTTGTGTTTCCATACAAATTGTAAACATGTTTGTTCTAATTCTGTGAAGAATGACATTGGCAATTTGACAGGGATTGCATTGAATCTATAGATTGTTTTGGGTGGTATAGTCATTTTCACAATATTGATTCTTCCAATCCAAGATCACGGTATATCTCTCCATCTGCTTGTGTCACCTTTGATTTCTTTCATCAATGTCTTCCAGTTTTCTAAGCACAGGTCTTTTGACTCCTATGGTACTGGCACAAAAACACAAATATAGACCAATAATGGTACAGGATAGAAAGCCCAGAGATAAGCCCATGCACCTATGGTCACCTAATCTATGACAAAGGAGGCAAGGACATACAATGAAGAAAAGTCAGCCTCTTTAATAAGTTGTGCTGGGAAAACTGGACAGCTACATGTAAAAGAATTAAATTAGAACACTCCCTAACACAATACACAAAAATAACTCAAAATGGATTAAAGATCTGAATGTAAGACCAGACACTCTAAAACTCTTAGAGGAGGAAGAACACTCTTTGACATAAATCACAGCAAGATCTTTTTTGATCCATCTCCTAGAGTAATGAAAATAAAAAACAAATGGGACCTAATGAAACTTCAAAGCTTTTGCACAGCAAAGGAAACCATAAACAAGATAAAAAGACAACCCTCAGAATGGGAGAAAATATTTGCAAATGAAGCAACTAACAAAGGATTAATCTCCAAAATATGCAAACAGCTCATGCAGCTCAATATCAAAAAGACAAACAACCTAATCAAAAAATGGGCAGAAGACCTAAAGAGACATTTCTCCAAAGAAGACATACAGGTGGCCAAGAGGCACATGAAAAGATGCTCAACATCACTAATTATTCTAGAAATGCAAATCAAAACAACCATGAAGTATCACCTCACACAGGTAAGAATGGGCATCATCAGAAAATCTACAAACAACAAATGCTGGAGAGGGTGTGGAGAAAAGGGAACCCTCTTGCACTGTTGGTGGGAATGTAAATTGATATAGCCACTATGGAGAACAGTATGGATATTCCTTAAAAAACTAAAAATAGAACTCATATGACCCAGCAATCCTACTACTGAGCATATACCCTAAGAAAACCATAATTCAAAAAGACGTACCACAATGTTCATTGCAGCACTATTTACAATAGCCAGGACATGGAAGCAACCTAAATGCCCAATGACAGATGAATGGATAAAGAAGATGTGGTACATATATACAATGGAATATTACTCAGCCATAAAAGGAACAAAATTGGGTCATTTGTAGAGATGTGGATGGACTTAGAGTCTGTCATACAGAGTGAAGTAAGTCAGAAAGAAAAGAACAAATATCATATATTAACACATATATGTGGCATCTAGAAAAATGTTACAGATGAACCTATTTGCAGGGTAGAAATAGAGTTGCAGACATAGAAAATGGTTGTGTGGGCACAGAGGGTGCAGTGGGTGTGGGATGAACTGGGAGATCAGGATTGACATATACACACTACCATGTGTAAAACAGATAACTAGTGGGAACCTGCTGTATAGCACAGGGAGCTCACCTCAGTGCTCTCTGATGACCTAGATAGGTGGGATGAGGGGGGGTGGTGGGAGGTCCAAGAAGGAGGGTATATAGGTATACATATAGCTGATTCACTTCGTTGTACAACAGGAATTATCACAACATAGTAAAGCAACAATTTTTTAAAAGTACATGAAAAACAAAGAAAAAAATTTTCTCTTTGTTTTTAACAGTTAAAATGTGTGTGCATCAAACTTCTCTGATCTGCATCCTACCAGTGGCTTCTCCCTTTAATCCTAAGTCTTGAGTTTGAAACTTAAATATTGATTTAGATTTGCGTTCAGCATTGGACTGAGGTTCATGAATGGGATAAGGTTGTTACTTACTCATATTACTTGGTAATAAAAATGCCAAAAATCTAGTGCTCAAATATATTTATTATCTAGGAAGCTCTACTTTTTAAACCTATCCCAAACAGATTACTTTTCACCACCTCCACTGCACCATTCCTGATCTAGTTTTCATACCTTCTTGCCTGAACTACTGTAAAAGTGTCTTGCTTATCTTACTTCAATCTTAACTCCTATGCTAAGTCAACATACAACATTCTTTTAAAAAGGATATATAGTAATTAATTAATAATAAATTAATTCCAGTTTGTCTACTACTCATATTATCCCTTGACTTCCCATAAACTTATAAAGAAGTCGGAACTCTGATGCCAAGGACTTCAATGATTACGTGATAAGGTCACTGGCTTACACCTCTGACTGTATCCCCTATGGCTCCTTTCTGTTTTTACCATATAAAATCCACACTGGCCACCTCATTGTTTCTTTCCTTTTCTTTCTTTCTTTTTTTTTTTTGACCCGCTTTATTGAAGCATACATTACACACCACAAACCTGCCCATTTTAAATACACATTTTGACAATTTTAGTAAATTTATACTACTGTGCAACTATCAACTCAGCCTAGTCCTAGAACATTTTCTTCATTCCAAAAATGTTATCTTGTGCCCATGTGCAATCAATTACTAACCCTACCCACAGTTCCAAGAGACTACTGATTTACTTTTTGTATCTATAGTTTTTCCCTTTCTGGTAACTGAATATAAATACAAACATGCAATATATTACCTTTTGCATCTGGCTTCTTTCATTTAGCCTAACGTTTTTGAGGCCTACCTATATCGTAGCATATAACAATTCAGTCATTTTTATTGCTGACTGGTATCCATGTATATTTTACATTTTGTGCTTCCATTTACCACTTCATGGACATCTCTAACTTTTGACTCTTATGGATAATGCTGATATGATTATTAATATCCAAGTCTTTGTATGGACATAGTTTTTTCATTTTTCTTTGGTAGATAACTAGGAATGAAATGACTGGGTCATAAGAAATGTGTATGTTTAACTTTCTAAGAAACTGCCAAACTCTTTTCCAAAGCAACTGTGCCATTTTACATTCCCACGAGCAACATTGTAAGGATCTTGCTTCTCCACAGTCTAGCAACACTTGGTATTGCCAGTTGGGTGTTTTATTGTTTTTATTGTTTTTCTAGCCATTCCAGTGTGTATGTGACATCATTATACTTTAATTTGCATTTCTCTAATGAGTAATTATGTTTAAAATATTTTTATGTGTTCAGTTACCATTGCTACATCTGCTTTGGTGAAGTGTCTCAAATCTTTTGCCCATTTTTTAAAAAATTGGGTTGTCTTCTTATTATTAACTTATGTGTTCTTTGTATATTCTGGATGTATGTCCTTTACCAGATATATAATTTCTGATTATTTTTTCTCCATCTGTAGCTTCTCTTTTCATTTTGTATTTTTCATTTTGATGAAGTCTTAACTCCTTTCTGAGCCAATATTCTCTAATTTCCTCTTCTTTTAGCTATCAATGATCTGTCTCTAGCTCTCATTCCCTCATTTCCTTTGGGTCTCAACTCAAATGTCACCTTCTCAAAAAGTTCTTTGTCTGACATCCCTTCTTGGTGGTTATTAGTGCTGGTGAAAACATACTTAGGTCTGCCCACTTTCTGGCTACCCTGTGATTGGGTGAGCCACGAGTTAGGTCTGGGCAATGAGTTACAAGTGGAAGAGAGATGTGTCACACTGCTTTCTAGATCAAGTCCCTCCAGGACTCTCTTTTCCCTTTAGCACAATGACCAACAACAAGATGGTTCTTGATTCTTTAGTCTGGGTCACTGAATGATTTTAATAAGATCAGGTGCCAACCTACAATGTACATATAGTTTGAGCAGGAAACGTTTTTAAAGCCACTACGCTTTGGAGGTTTATTCGTTAATGTAGCATATTCCTATTGATATGCCTTCCCAAAGAATTTTCCATGGAAATTATTTATCCCTTTACCCAGCTTTTTCTTTATAGAATTTAGTACTGGACATATGTTTGCCTTGCCCATGAGCATATGTGGTGGGGATATAATTTGGTTCAGTGTTATATCCTTAGCATCTATATGAGAGCCTTTCACATAATAGATACCTATGAAATATATGTTAAATGAATAACTATGACTCTACATCAAGAGAGGTGTGCTAAACTGGGCACATCAAAATATAACACATTGTTTAAAAAAGCTTCTGAAAATGTTGCCAGGTTTTATTTTGTTCAAGGTGTTTACTAAAAGCATCAAAGTTTGAATATACTTATAATTGGATTTTCATTGTTAAAAGTTCCTGTCTTTGATAAAACTTGTATGTAAAACACTAAACCAATTGAGAATTATTTAACTCTTCTAAAACTGCTACTCCATGCACTGTATACAATGCTTATTAAGCAGAGAACTTGGGCCAATGTTTTCAAGTGTAAATATATGTTAGTCCTGCAATATCTTTTAATCTTGCCAGCTATGGCAAGATGCCTGATTTTACCTTGCTGTCTCAACATCTTTTCTTTATTTTGGTTCTTCACAGTCTGCTGATTACCATATGTCCCATGTTAATTTGCAGTAGATTGATCATGTCAACTATTCTTTTTCCTTTCATTATAAATGGGTACCTTGACTGGGCTGGAGAAGGAACATGAAAGCTGCTGTTCCACGGAATTCAGATCTCAGGTGTATGTTTATTCCTTCCCTAGACACCCAGGACACTTCCTCCTGAGGGTCTGTACACTTTTTTTATGGTACACGGGCCTCTCACTGTTGTGGCCTCTCCCATTGCAGAGCACAGGCTCAGTGGCCATGGCTCACAGGCCCAGCCACTCCGCGGCATGTGGGTTTCCTGGACCGGGGCACGAACCTGCTTCCCCTGTATCGGCAGGTGGACTCTCAACCACTGTGCCACCAGGGAAGCCCGGACCATACACTTTTTGCCCTCTCTGCCTGGAATGATCTCCTCCTGGATATCTTGGTCCACTTCCTCATTTTCTTCACATCTTGGCTCAAATGTGCCCTTCATATTGCAGGCTCCTGGTCATTCTGTGGAAAACTTAAAATCATCCTAACTCCTAGCATGACTTGTAGTCCTACTTGTTTTATTTATCTCTTTAGTACTTACTGCCATCTGACATGTTATTTTTTATTTGTTTATTCTATCATCACTGTAGAGAGAAAGCTATATGAGTTAACAAATTTCTCTTTTTATAAATTCTTGTATTCTCTATGCCTACATCATTGCTAGGCACATAGTGAACAATGAATAAATATGTTGAGTGGATGAATTGACTTAATCAAATAAGAACTGAGCTGCTTTCTGGAGGGGGTAGGCAGAGGAGATGGGGCTTGAAGGCTTTCCACAATGATGTCCAGACATATATACATATGTTTACTAGACTGGAATACCCTGACAGAGGAAAAATTTCAGAGTGTACTGAGAGAGAACTCATTATCAGGAGGGATACAGTGACAAAGCCTGAGAACAAGGCCAAAGACTGAGATTAACCATGAATGGTAGTCCTGCTCCAGCATAAAATCCACCTACTTTTGGACAAAGTGGTAGCACTATTTTGTTATAAAAGATGTTGTAAAGAATTGTCAAAAGAGCCCCATCATACTTATATCTGTAACACTTGGAGCGCTTATGAAACTTTGCTTTGAGACTTGGAGACTTCTCCTCACTTCATTAGAGCAATTATGAACAAGTCAGGCCTTCATGCCCATGGATGATAGCTGACAGTGATAGGTGAGTGAATTTACACTCTACCAGAACCAGCCCTCAAAAGATGTAGCAAATTTATACTCCACTACCACTTGGGTTTGGACTCATAAAGACAGCAGTGTTATGGCTAAGAGCTACATCTCTGTGGAACTGAGATTGCAGAACACACACCTGACTAACTGTGAAAGTACCTGAAAAAACTCCATCACGTAACCACTGGCCACACCAAACCTCCCATAGTCTTCTGTGCAAGTTCTCAAGAGTAACAAAGAAGGCAATTCTCCTTTTGACTTCTCAGCAGCGCCAATCACCAATATATGTGATTGAAGCACAAGAACCTGCTTCTGGTTCCACTGGCACTGGACATGGTTTATTTCAGGTTATACCCATATGTACAAGGTGAGGATGTATTTAGCCATACCATCAAATACTGAAGGCAGTGATGCTCTAGCTGAGCGAGCACCACTGTGGAAATGTTAGGAACTTCTGGCATAACTATTTACACTCAAAAGCAAAGAGCAACAATCAGAAGAGAACTCTGGAGACTTGGGGTTCCTGAAATTACTTGGGATAGGGGAAGAAACTGTATTTTAAAAAGTCAGTAGTCCTTCAATCATGTAGAAAGTGACAAAGAACCTTTTATATTTGGGGATCAAAACGTAACCACCAACAAGTGAATACAGACAGTTGAAGCACAATAGAAGTTACAGTAAATGCTCAGAAATCTATTCTTTACATGTTTATAGTTCATATATTAAACTTAGAGTTTTATTAACTGAATTCCTATAACCTGGCTGCTACCAAAGCTAACATTCTACTGCACACATACAGGCAATGTCTTAGATTCTACCTTAGGGAAGTATCCTCTTCAATTTAATACTGGAAAATATACATTTTACCTATTTTCTTAAAAATGGCTGCAAAATGTTGCCTGCTGTGGCATAAGAGCTGGTGGTTAGGGGGCTTTAAAATACTCTGGAGGTTTTGGTTGGAAAACTAAAGCTTCTAAGCAAGTAACATTATTTAGTCTTCTTCAGTGACCATAAATTATTACTGTGATAACTTCTATGTCATACACTACTAAACAATCCTGCTACATGCAAGAGTCCTCAATTTGTCTTCTGGTTAATCATTTAATCTCACTATATTTGTAATGCTGGCATGAAAGAATGGAAACTAATATTATTACTACCTCTTCCCTCAGTATAGATTTATCTCCATCCTGATCATTACATCACCACCATTAGCACTTTTGCCAATAAAAAGCTAAGTACACTCAACCCACATTTGCCCTTATATGGGTACTCCACCCTGAACATAATCTGGAGTGAATTTTAGCCATTTAGCCAGCCCCTATTATTTCTAGGGATACAGAGTTTATTTCCTTGTTTCTTCCTACTCTATTTATATCTGTTTAAACTCAGCCTCTGAAAAATTAGGCCAGGAGTTAACTTGAGGTTATTTGGCACTGGAATAGAACTCAGGTATACAAAAGAGAAGACCTCAAGTTCAAATGACTAGGTAAATCCAAAAGTTATTGCAAAAAATCTAGAATCTAAAATGACAGAAGGAAATTATTATAGTCACCAAAGTTGAGAAAAGAGAATCCAGGATTCACATTCAGGATAGAACCTCTGTAATTAGTGAAATATTTTAATTAAGAGGTGGGAGAAAATGATGAAGACTGAAGGTAACTAAACAAAAGGCTAGGGCCTCATCTAGCCTGTAGCTTTTACTTAAAGGTAAATTTAGACATGGTACACAAGTGAATTGGCCTGATTTAAAAGGCCAGATACAAAGCTAACATTGACACTCATATATTAGACATCTTTGTATAGCTATTTGATGCAGAAGAATCAGAAGATGCAGAAGAATGTGAACATACTTGTTTTCATCATTGAAAATGTATGCAAACAATCAGAGTTGATCACCTTGGTCTCATCTCTAAAAGTAAAAAGAATAATAAGCCAGGGATGAGAAGAATCAGGAAACATGTTGGGGGATTGGAGTTAATCTCAAAAATGGAGAGGAAATGTCTGTTCATTCACTTTTTCATTTATTCAACAAATATTTTTGAATGTCTATCATTGTCAAATAGAGACATCTATTACATAGTTTATTTGGCATTGCTTTTTATTAAACCTGAAGTTTATAGTTTGATTTTAAACCCAACTTAAATATGCTAGACTTTTTAAAAGGGAGAAAAACAATTGTGAAAAAAGAGACCATACCAAAATGTTTGGTATCTACCTACCTATATTTCCTTGAAAAATGCCTACCAATTTATTATTTGAAATGGAGAAGATGATTAAGATAGGAATATCCTAGAGCCTCATTCCCTTTAATATCTGCTAAGGAAAACTTTATCATTGCCTGATAGGCAATGACCAATATTTCCTCTATATGTGCATGTGTGTGTATATATATATATACACCCACATACACACTTAAGTCTTATTCAAGAAGAGTGGCCTGAAGGAAGGGAGCACTAGACATGGATTTGGATTTGGGAAATTGCAGTAGAAAGAGCTGAGACTGATTGAAAGAGAAGTAGGGGCAAAAAAAAAGGGAGGAGAGAAACAAAGCTGGCTAGGCTGAGGTCAGAGATAGATTTTGGAGGAGTGGATTAGAGAATGACTCACCTACAGAGAGAGGAACAAATAGATTTTACAAAGTTTTTCTAGAAATGCAAATAAAACGTAAAGATACTTTTTTTTATTGTTATGAATTGCCTCTTCAAAGTGATTTCCATAAGACATTGGGCTACTTGGTGTGTATAGGGATTATAATGATAAGGAAGATAACCCAAAAGGAAAAAAATGTGACTCTAGAATTTTAAAAAGATTACAGAATATATTTCAATTTTTGCATTCTATATTCTTTTTTTCCCCTTTGAAGTGAATAATCAAGAATTTATGTTTTGTACCTGTCCTACACTACTACACTTTTACAAAGGAAATGTTTCTAAGTGATTAGACAACATAAGCATTTGCAGGCTCTGTAATACATTTTAATAGGGAGATGTCAATTTAACTATAAAAGCATGAAACCTCTTGTTTTCCTTTTCAATTCATTTTGCTTTTAATCCTTCCAAGAAAAAGAGTTTTAAATGGGGAAGTTTTAAAGTATTTGAGATATTTGAGTGTCCTTAGTTTAAAAATATGTATACATATTTTTTTACTAAGTAAGTTATTTTGTCTTAAAGAGTCAGTAAAGAGGCTAAAATAATGATCCTGTTGACTTCATATAATTAAAAATAACCATATTTTAAATCCTGGCATACACTTAGCTCAGTTCCAAGTATCACCTAAAATCCTATCCTCAGCTGTTGTCATTTGGGCTCTGTTTACTCCTACAGAATATTTACCGTGTTGATAACAAGAAGAGAATGGGATATAGCAAAAGCAAATAAGTGCCACAGTTCACACGCCATTTAAAAATCTAAATACTGAGGTACAGCCAGCATTAGATGTCACAAAATTCCATCATTCAGTAGTACTTAAATCTGCACTTGAATGTGACATTAGCCCTCCTCTATGGTTAAAATTCCATAGGATGATTATAGGAGGAGGGTGCTTCTCAGCAAGCCAGATTGCTGCTTTCATCCCAATTCAATTGCTGCTTTCATCCAGTCATTTCATGATAATCCATTATAGTGAATTCACAGTAAAGATTCATAAGAGATACATAGCAGCTGCCTTTTCAACCTCAAAAGCTCCACTTTTAGAAATTCTACCTCATTAGAGAGGATAGAATTATGTCTTTATTAAGCATCACAAACTGATTGTATGGTTTGGATTGATGAAATAACCAATTTCTTGCCAAATATTTCTACTCTTAAGCTTTTAACTAAAACATACTTTCAAAGGGGATAAAGGCCCCATCTGTGATTCTGATTTATTTCATGTTAACTCATCTAAATGTTAAATTATGGGACACATTTGTATTTCATGAAATCTTCTGCTGTTTATTTCTTACAATCATGATTATGTACTTTTGCCTGTATAAGCTATTTTTAATTCCATACCGATAGCTACAGAAGATATTTGATGTTATCTTCAGTGCTTAAAAATGTTCTAAATTTAATAGTTCATACTTGGATCTGTTACTACAAAAGAATTTGTTAACTCTGAAGCTTTAGAAACATTATTATGAAGTTATAGAAATTATTATTTTTTGCCTAAAATGTATCTAGATTAGTGAACAGAATCAATGGAGGTAAAAGATGAGTTCCTACTCTTGAGTCAGTGATCCTCTATTACCAGTATCTTCTTTGAAAAGATTCAAAACTGGCATTTATCACTGGATATACTGTGTCACATAATTCACAAATGTGGCAATATTGTTAAGTCATATACTTTCCCAATAAGTTACTGCATGGTTACAAAGAAAAAAAAACTGGATAGTTATACACCAAAAAATGTTAATTAGGAATTGTTGCTAGATTACTTGTCTTTGCTTTCTCTATTTTTTCTTGTTTGTTTCTAAACTGAAGACTTACAACATAAATAATAAAAATTTTAAATTCTCCTAGTCATCTCCACATTAGAATAGCCTAAGAGAAACTAAAGATTTTGATATATACTTTAGAAAACAGGAAACAGGTAAATATATATTAAATCTCCTCAGGTTTTCCACTAGTTCATGATATTTTTAACAGCCTGGTAAATGAAAATGTAAACTGCTTTAAATTTACTTGAAAACTGCAAAGTAAAAAACTGGAAAATTATTTTATCAAAAAATGACTCACAATGTAAGGAATACGTTATATTTATAAGTACTTGATATTTGTTAAATTTGGTTTTTATACCATTCAAATTTGCTATGTTATAACTCACACCCTTATGTCTTCTGCATACAGAATTCAGAATTTTGTGCTAGCAGACAAACAAACATTTCAAGATTTACCATCTTTGCATTTTGCTGTATTATTTTTAAGCAAATATAAAACAACAGAAAAGAATGTGTTGTGCTAGTGATAAAAGGTAGGCCTCTTAAACTTAATATAGTTGAGATAATGATTGATCATCAGATACGCCAAATGTGAAAATCATTAGGTGTGAAAAAACTTCAGACAGTCATAAGATTTAAGCTTGTCAAATGTAGCTTTAAATGTGAATTAAAAAAACAAAGTTAAAGCATAGGTCTGAAAGCCTGGATATATCATCAAAGATCCTAAGAGATAAGGTATAATTAAGGAAATTATAGTATTTCAAGTCATCTCAGTAAAGAATCTTCTTTGTATAACATGTAAATATATTTTCTAACTTATATTTATATTTCCCTTACATTTGCAAATAGGCTTATGGAAATTTTGCTGTATCGTATGAACATGAAGTTATTCCACCACTGTCTTGCAAGTAAGATATTATTTTCTTAATTTCACAAAGGAAGAAACTGAAGAGACTTGCTCAAGATACATAGCAATAGACAGAATGAAGAGTAAAATCCTTGTCTTTCTGGTTCCAAAAGCAGGCTTTTTCTATTACAACATTCTTTCTTCCAAAAAACAAACAAAAAGCATTATTCAAGATCCAAATTTCAAGCTTCTGGCCAATTTCAAGAAGAATCAATGAAATTAGGAGTGAACATTGAACGTGAAATTGAAAGGAATCTTGGAAATTAAATAATCTATCTTTTTGTGACTGAGGAATTAAAAGACCAAGAGATATGAAGGACAAGGTAACACATTTTAACTGTCAACCTGGTCCCTCAGTAGCAAGTGCTTGGGTGTTCTTTGGGGGGTTTCGCCAACATGAAGTTGTAATTTGGATGAGGTGTACTTTCAAGCCATCATTTCCTTCTCTTTTACTTGTTTCCATCCTCTGTGTCCAGGAATCTAGTATCTGTTGCCAATTAGGCTCATCAGCATTCTACCATGGGGTCCCTGCTGATCCGCTCAGTCTTGTTAGTGGATCAGCAGAGGTGTATGGCTTCTTGGCATCTTAATCTTTGCCCTGCCAGGGTTCACACAGGATTTATTCATCCCACTGCAGTAATCTGTGAGACTAAGTACATACGCACTTCAAGGTTCTGATGCCATGGTAACCAATGGGTGATAAAGTCATTAAGAACACTTAATAGTAGTTGGAACTTCTGTACATTTTTGTGGCTTCCAGTGGAGAGTTGCAATTATTGTTTTCCAAACACTACCTACAGCTATTAAGAGTCATCAAGTTGTAGCATTTTAGATGAAGATGGAAAAGAACTTTCCGTTTGCAGTTTTATGAATTTTTGAGCAGTAATATTGTGTATGTGTTCTGATTTCTGTAACATGTGCTCTGCACAACATTTAGACATTCTCATGTAATGATACTCAGGTTTACGTGTTATGGGATAAATATATTACCATTTGTTCTCTGTGTGTTCATATAGCACACAACAAACTGTATACATATTTGGAAATATTTTTAAATGGTTCAAAAATTTTTTCTTCAATTCAATTCTAGATCATTTAACTAACCTATGGACATTTGAATCTATTGTTTTTGAAATTGACATAAAAGGAAGTAAAACATTGATTAAAGATTATCCAATCAAATGGGGCAAAATTATGATTAACCTTGGCATTTTTAATGTAATGAATGTTTATATTATCTTTTTCCTTACAATTCTTTAACATTCATAGTGAGGCACAACTTTGATCTGGATTATAAAACATGGTATGTGCTCAATATGACCATTTAAATAAATACTCAATATCTACCCATTTGCATAGATGTATATATATGTATATATATGAATAGTCATTTAAACTGTTATTTGGACTGAATACATTTCTGCATATATATATATAATATAATTCCAGCTTTGTTGAGATATAATTGACAAATAAAACATATATTTAAGGTAAAAAACTGATCATTTGATATACATATACATTGTAAAATGATTGCCACTATCAAGCTAATTAGCACATCCATCACCTGACATAATTACCTGTTTGGTTTTTGTTTGTTTGTTTTGTTTTGTTTTGTTTTTTGGTGTGGTGAGAACACAAGATTTACTCTCAACAAATTTCAAATATATAATACAGTATTTTTAACTATAGTCACCATACTATACATTACATTCCCAGAACTTATTAATCTTATAACTGAAATTTTGTCCTCTTTGGCCAACCTCTGATCATTTTCCCCACTCCTCAGCCCCTAGTAATCACCATTTTGTTCTCTGGTTCTAAGTTCAACTTTTTAAGCTTCCACATGTAAGTGACATCAAACAGTATTTTCCTTTCTCTCTCTGGATTACTTCTTTAGCATAATGCCTTCTGGGTTCATCCATGCTGCAACAAATGGCAAGATTTCTTCTTTTTTATAGCTGAATAGTATTCCACTGTACATATATATACCACAGTCTTTTTACTTATTCATCTATCGACAGGTTGTTTCCATATCTTGGCAATTGTGAACAATGCTATGATGAACAAGAGGGTGAAGATACCTCTCTGAGGTAATGATTTTATTTCCTTTGGATATATACCCAGAAGTGGGATTCCTGGATCATATGGTAGTTCTATTTTTAATTTTTTGAAGAACTTCCATACTATTTTCCATAGTAGATGTAACAGCTTATGTTCCCACCAAAAGTGTACATAGGTTCCTTTTACCCACATCCTTGCCAACACATGTTACTTCTTGCCTTTTTGATAATGGTCATCCTAATAGATGCAAGGTGATATCTCACTGTGGTTTTAATATGCATTTCCCTGATGATTAGTGAGACTGAGCATCTTTTCATGTACCTGTTGGCCATTTGTATGTTTTCTTTGGGAAAATGTCTATTCAGGTCCTTTGACCATTTTTAATCGAGTTTTTTGGTTTGTTTTCTGTTGATTTGTATGAGTTCCTTACATACTTTGGATATTAACCCTTTATCAGATATATGGTTTATAAATATTTTCTCCCATTCAATAGGTTGCCATTTCACTGTGTTGATTGTTTCCTTTGTTGTTGGGAAGGCATTTAGTTTGATGTCCCGTGTGTTTATTTTTTGCTTTTATTGCCTGTGCTTTTGGTGTCATATTCAAAAAAATTATTGCAAATTCCAATGTCAAGTAGCTTTCCCCAATGTTTTCTTTATAATATCTTAATGAACCAAACAAAAGAGGTTTTGAAGATTAAAAAGCCAAATGTAAAAAAAATATATATTTTTAAAAATCCTAACAGCTTTAGAATTATTTTGTTCATGGCTTTCTCATTTGAGAGGGAGAATAGAATATTAGAGATTCCTCCACCACCTTTTAAAACAATATGCAAACAGGTCTTGTAAACTGTCTTGTATCTCTTTGGAATTAAGCAGTAATGAATAAGAATATGAATATAACAGTTGGCATGGTTATCAGAATAATTGGATAAATATCCATCTCTAAGAGAACAATCAAAAGATTGAATGCCATTTATTCTGAAAAAAATATTTATTATTAAAAACTAAACGTAGCCTTAATAAAACACTGTCAGAGTTGGCGACCTTCAAGATGGTGGAGGAGTAAGACATGGAGATCACCTTCTTTACCACAAATACATCAAAAATACATCTACATGCAGAACAACTCCTACAGAACACATACTGAACGCTGGCAAAACACCTCAGACTTTCAAAAAGGCAAGAAAATCCCCATGTACCTGGGTAGGGAAGAAGGAAAAAGAAAAAAAGAGAGATAAAGAAATTGGGATGGGACCTGTGCCTCTGGGAGGGAGCTGTGAAAGACGAAAATTTCCACACACTAGGAAGCCCCCTCTCTGGCAGGGATGGAGATGGAGCTTCAGAGCCTTGGAGGATAGTGAAGCAACAGGGGTGCAGAGGGGAAAGCAGAGAGATTCCTGCACAGCAGATCGGTGACAACCAGCACTCACCAGCTTGAGAGGCTTGTCTGCTCATCTGCTGGGGCAGTTGGGGTTTGGGAGCTGAGGCTTGGGTTTCAGAGGTCAGATCCCAGGGAGAGGACCAGGGTTGGCTGCATGAAGACAGCCTGAAGGGGGTCAGTGTGCCATTGCTAACAAGGAGGGAGTCCGGGAAAAAGTCTGGCCCTGCCAGAGAGGCAAGAGACCATGTTCTGGGGTGCGCGAGGAGAGGGGCTTCCCGCTCCATGTGCCCACAGATGGCAGAGCACTGCCTAAGTGAACTCCAAAGACTGGTGCAAGCCGCAGCTATCACCTCAGACTCCAGAGGCAGGCACGGACCACTACTGCTGCTGCCACTGCCACCAACAGTCCTGTGTGCAAGCACAGGTCACTACCCACACCCTCTGGGGAGCCTGTGCAGCATGCCACTGCCAAAGCCCTGTGGTCCAGGGCCAATGTCCCAGGAACACATGGTGCGCCTCAGGCTGTTGCAACTTCACGCTGGTCTCTGCCACTGCAGGCACTCCCAGCATCCCAATTGTGACTACCGTACTCCTCCCTGTCCTGAGTGAGTAAGAGAGCCCTAATCAGCTGCTGCTTTAACTCCCTCTTGTCTGGGTAGGGAATAGGTGCCTGAGGGTTTCCTACACACAGAGGTGGGATCAAAACCAAAGCTGAACCCCAGGAGCTGCATGAACAAAGAAGAGAAAGAGAAATCTCTCCATGCAGACTCAGGAGAAACAGATAAAATCCCTGCAATTGGCTTGGTAAACCCTGCATCTGTGGAATACCTGAATAGACGAGTGTTCCCAAAATTGAGGTGGTGGACTTTGGGAGCAATTGTGGACTTGGGTTTCCTTTCTGTGTTTGATTTGCTTTTGGTTTTATGTTTATCTTAGTTTAGTTTTTAGTGTTTGTTTTCATTTGTGGGTCTGTTTATTGGTTCAGTTGCTCTCTTCCTTGTTTTTTTCCTCTTTTTGTGAATGTGTGTGTATATTTCTTTTTGTGATTCTGTCTGTTTAGTTTTGCATATACCATTTGTCTTGGGGCTCTGTCTGTTCTTTCTTTCTTTTTTTTTTCTCTTCCTTCTCTTCTGTGCTGTGTGGCTGGCAGGGTCTTGGTGCTCTGGCTGGGTATCAAGCCTGAGCCTCCAATGTGGGAGAGCTGAGTCTAGGATTTTGGACCACCAGAGCTCTCCCGGCCCCACGTAATATCAATCGATAAGACCTCTGCCAGAGATCTTTGTGTCAACACTAAGACAGCTCCACCCAATGACCAGCAAGCTCCATGCCAAACAACTAGCAAGGCAGAAACAGAACCCCACCCATTAGCAGACAAGTGGCATAGAGTCATACTAATTTCACAGACACCCCAAAACATACCACCATATGCAGCTCTACCCACCAGAGGGACAAGATCCAAACTCACCCACCAGAACACAGGCACCAGTCCCCACCACCAGGAAGCATACACAAGCCACTAAACCAACCTCACCCACTGGAGGCAGACAACAGAAGTAAGAGGAACTAAGAACCTGAAGCCTGTGAAAAGGAGACCCCAAATACAGTAAGTTAAACAAAATGAGAAGACAGAGAAATATGCAGCAGATGAAGGAGCAAGGTAAAAACCCACCAGACCAAACAAATGACGAGGAAATGGGCAGTCTACCTGAAAAAGAATTCAGAGTAATGATAGTAAAGATGATCCAAAATCTTGGAAATAGAATGGAGAAAATACAAGAAATGTTTAACAAGGACCTAGAAGAACTAAAAAGCAAGCAAACAATGAAGAACAACACAATAAATGAAACTAAAAATACTCTAAAAGGAATCAATAGCAGAATAACTGAGGTAGAAGAGGATAATGACATGGAAGATAAAGTAGTGGAAATAAATGCTGCAGAGCAGAATAAAGAAAAAAGAATGAAAAGAATTGATGACAGTCTCAGAGACCTCTGAGACAACATTAAATGCACCAACATTCGAATTATAGGGGTGGCAGAAGATGAAGAGAAAAAGAAAGGGTCTGAGAAAATATTTGAAGAGATCATAGTAGAAAACTTCCCTAACATGAGAAAGGAAATACTCAGTCAAGTCCAGGAAGCGCAGAGTCCCATACAGGATAAACTCAAGGAGAAACACGCCAAGACATATATTAATCAAACTATCAAAAATTAAATACAAAGAAAAATATTAAAAGTAGCAAGGGAAAAGCAACAAATAACATACAAGGGAATCCCCATAAGGTTAACAGCTGATCTTTCAGCAGAAACTCTGAAAGACAGAAGGGAGTGGCAGGACATATTTAAAGTGATGAAAGGGAAAAACCTACAACCAAGATTACTCTGCCAAGCAAGGATCTCATTCAGATTAGATGGAGAAATTAAAATTAAATTAAATTTAAAATTTAAAAAATTTTATTTTAAAAAATTAAAAATTACCTTTAAGATAAGCAAAAGCTAAGAGAATTCAGCACCATGAAACCAGTTTTACAACAAATGCTAAAAGAACTTCTCTAGGCAGGAAACACAAGAGAATGAAAAGCTCTACAAAAACAAACCCAAAGCAATTAAGAAAATGGTAATAGGAACATACTTATAGATAATTACCTTAAATGTACATGGATTAAATGTTCCAACTAAAAGACATACACTGGCTGAATGGATACAAAAACAAGACCAGTATATCTGCTGTCTACAAGAGACCCACTTCAGACCTAGGGACACATACAGACTGAAAGTGAGGAGATGGAAAAAGATATTCCATGCTAATGGAAATCAAAAGAAAGCTGGAGTAGCAATTCTCATATCAGACAAAATAAACTTTAAAATGAACACTATTACAAGAGACAAAGAAGGACACTACATAATGATCAAGGTATCAATCCAAGAAGAAGATATAACAATTGTAAATATTTATGCACCCAACATAGGAGCACCTCAATACATAAGGCAAATACTAACAGCCATAAAAGGGGAAATCGACAGTAAACAATAATATTAGGGGAATTTAACACCCTACTTACACCAATGGACAGATCATCCAAAATGCAAATAAATAAGGAAGCACAAGCTTTAAATGACACTTCAGACCATATGGACTTAATTTATATTTATAGGACATTCCATCCAAAACAACAGAATACACTTTCATCTCAAGTGCACATGGAACATTCTCCAGGACAGATCATATCTTGGGTGGTAAACCAAGCCTTGGTAAAGTTCATAAAATTGAAATTATATTAAGTATCATTTCTGACCACAATGCTATGAGACTAGATATCAATTACAGAAAAAAAACTGTAAAAAATACAAACACATGGAGGCCAAACAATATGTAACTAAATAACCAAGAGATCACTGAAGAAATCAAAAAATACCTAGAAACAAATGACAATGAAAAAATGATGACCCAAAACCTATGGGATGCAGAAAAAGCAATTCTAAAAGGTAAATTTATAACAATAAAATTCTTCCTCAAGAAACAGAAAAAATCTCAAATAAATAACCAAAACTTCCACCTAAAGCAATTAGAGAAAGAACAAAAAAACCCCCAAAGTTAGCAGAAGGAAAGAAATCATAAAGATCAGAAATAAATGAAAAAGAAATGAAAGGAATGATAGCAAAGATCAATAAAACTAAAATCTGATTCTTTGAGAAGATAAACAAAATTGATAAGCCATTAGCCAGACTCATCAGGAAGAAAAGGGAGAAAACTCAAATCAACAGCATTAGAAATGAAAAAGGAGAAGTAACAACTGACACTGCAGAAATACAAAGGATCATGAGAGACTACTACAAGCAACTATATGCCAATAAAATGGACAAACTGGAAGAAACAGACATATTCTTAGAAAAGTAGAATTTTCCAAGACTGAACCAGGAAGAAATAGAAAATATGAACAGACCAATCACAAGCACTGAAATTGAAACTGTGATTAAAAATCTTCTAACAAACAAAAGCCCAGGGCCAGATGGCTTCACAGGTGAATTCTATCAAACATTTAGAGAAGAGCTAACACCTTTCCTTCCCAAACTCTTCCAAAATATAGCAGAGGGAGGAACACTCCCAAACTCATTCTACGAGACCACCATCACCATGATACCAAAACAAGACAAAGATGTCATAAAAAAAAACTACTAGCCAATATCACTGATGAACATGGATGCAGAAATCCTCAACAAAATACTAGCAAACAGAATCCAATGGCACATGAAAAGGATCATACACCATGATCAAGTGGGGTTTATCCCAGGAATGCAAGGATTCTTCAATATATGCAAACCAATCAATGTGATACACCATATTAACAAACTGAAGGATAAAAACCATATGATAATCTCAATAGATGCAGAAAAAGCTTCTGACAAAATTCAAAACCCATTTATGATAAAAAAAAACTCCAGAAAGTAGGCATAGAGGGAAGTTACCGCAACATAATAAAGGCTATATATGACAAACTCACAGCCGACATCATTCTCAATGGTGAAAAACTGAAAACATTTCCTCTAAGATCAGAAAAAAGACAAGGGTGCCCACTTCACCACTATATTCAACATAATTTTGGAAGTTTTAGCAATGACAATCAGAGAAGAAAAAGAAATAAAAGGAATCCAAATCAGAAAAGCAGTAAAACTGTCAATATTTGCAGATGACATGATACTATACATAGAGAATCCTAAAGATGCCACCAGAAAACTGTTAGATCTAATCAATGAATTTGGTAAAGTAGCAGGATACAAAATTAATGCACAGAAATCTCTTGCATTCCTATACATAACAATGAAAAATCAGAAAGAGAAATTAAGGAAACACTCCCATTTACCATTGCTTTAACAAAAAGAATAAAATACCTGGGAATAAACCTACCTAAGGACACAGAATACCTGTATGCATAAAACTATAAGACTGATGAAAGAAATCAAAGATGATACAAACAGGTGGAGACATATACCATGTTGTTGGGTTGGAAGAATCAACATTGTGAAAATGACTATACTACCCAAAGCAATCTACAGATTCAGTGCAATCTTTATCAAACTAGCAATGGCATTTTTCACAGAACTAGAACAAAAAATTTCACAATTTCTATAGAAACACAAAAGACCCCAAACAGCCAAAGCAATCCTGAGAAAGAAAAACAGAGCTGGAGGAATCAGGCTCCCTGACTTCAGACTATACTACAAAGCTACAGTAATCAAGACAGTATGGTACTGGCACAAAAACAGAAAGATAGATCAATGGAACAGGATAGAAAGCCCAGAGATAAATCCACGCACATGTGGTCATCTTATCTTTGATAAACGAGGCAAGAATATACAATGGAGAAAAGACAGCCTGTTCAATAAGTGGTACTGGGAAAACTGGACAGCTACATGTAACACCATACACAAAAATAAACTCAAAATAGATAAAGACCTAAATGTAAGACCAGACACTATAAAACTCTTAGAGGAAAACATAGGAAGAACACTCTGACATAAATCACAGCAAGATCCTTTTTGACCCACCTCCTAGAAAAATGGAAATAAATACAGAAATAAACAAATGAGACCTAATGAAACTTAAAAGCTTTGCATAGCAAAGGAAACCAAAAATAAGATGAAAAGGCAACCCTTAGAATGGGAGAAAATATTTGCAATGAAGCAGCTGACAAAGGATTAATCTCCACAATATACAAGCTGCTCATGCACCTCAATATTAAGAAAACAAATAACCCAATCCAAAAGTGGGCAGAAGATGCTAATGCACATATATAGAATCTAAAAAAACAGTACTGATGAACTTAGTGGCAGGGCAGGAATAAAGACGCAGACATAGAGGATGGACTTGAGGACACAGTGGGTGAAGGGGAAGCTGGGACCAAGTGAGAGAGTAGCACTGATATATATACACTACCAAATGTAAAATAGATAGCTAATGGGAAACAGCTGCATAGTACAGGGAGATCAGCTAGGTGCTTTGTGACCACCAGAGGGGTGGGATAGAGAGGGTGGGAGGAAGGCTTAAGAGGGAGGGGATATATGTATACATGTAGCTGACACACTTTGTTATACAGCAGAAACTAACATAACATTGTAAAGCAATTATACTCTAATAAAGATGTGAAAAAAGAAAAAAATAACACTAACAGAAAAAAAAAGCTTGCTACAACTATGCTAAACCTATATTAACTTTGTTAAATAGTTGCAATTGTCTAAGTCAATAATATAAATAAAATCATCAAAAATATTCTGGTGGACCCATCAATATTTAGTTCTGTGAAAAGTTAATAGCCTATAGTCCCAACATTACAATTTAAATGGTTTAAGGCAGCTTAGTAAGTCCTGAATTTTAATTCTAACATCTGCACTAATTGTCCAAGTGGTTGAGCTAAAATATTCACCTTTGAGAAAAGTTTGATCTTGTTTTGGCACACATCAATTGCCGGCACCTGTACATATTTAGATGTTCTCTTCACCATGATACAAACCAATAAATATTGTCATCAAGTTCTTAGAATAAATGATCCCTCTAACCAATTTCTTAGAATAAATGATCCTTCTAACCAACTTCTCTTTAGGCCAGTGCCAAAGAATTCAACAGTGCAATGACTGACATTCACCACATGCTCTCTCTGATATTTGAGGAAGTTCATCTAAAAGTTATGTTAAACTTCCATTTCTCCAGGCTGGAGATATAGTCCTATATTATTACATCTGGTCCATATTACTTACTCCCCCCTGCCCCAACACATAGTCATGACTTCACAGTTAAGAGTAAAGCTATGTCTTCAGTCTTTCTTTCATTCTATTTCACTAGAAACATCAATTTAAAGAGTTCATATCTTTTGCAATCCTGCTGTCAAAGATATTTGGAAATTAAATTATGTTATATTTATTATAGAAGCAGCCATATGATTGATTTCCCTTGAAACTTAGAAAAAAATTTATCCCTGCAAATGAAATTGTACCTCTTTATTATACAAGAACTATATATAGCTTTTATGTTTCTGTGTGCGTTTTACTTTGTCTACAAGAATTTTGAAAGCAAATTCAATACTCAATGAATATAATGATTCTGGGTTATTGGTACAATGATTTTTCTTCTCTGTCCAGAGTAGTTGTCCCTAATATTTCTGGGCCCACTAATACTTTGAGAACATGATCAAAGTTATGATGCCACTGCCCCGATTAATGAGCAGATACACATAAAATTCAACATAAACACTTAGGGATTTCAAAGATCATAATTATGAACACTAGGTTAAGAACTTGTTTTTTAAAGGGTTTCTGATTTTTTTTAAACTTCACAGTACTAGTTTTTAATCTTGTAAAATTATTTAGAACTTCTTTAGTAAAAAAAAGTATCAATTACAAATTAAAATATTTCAACATTAATAAAACCAAGAATATTAATATAAAAAGAAAATCTATTATTATAATTAATAAAATCATGACTATCATATCAAATATATAAATAAATAATATCAATAACTTATTAAGGTCTCATTAAACTCAAATCACATTAATAAATTAAATTTTCATTTATACTATTTTTCCCTTCCTCCTTTTTCAGTTAAGAGTGGTCAATTATAGGGCAAAGAAATAAACAGAGACCCAGCATTTCATATACATCCTAAATATCAACATTATATCACTTCACACCCGTCATTCGACACAAATCTTATTTCAAGCTGCAGAACTCTGGTTGTGCCACACAATAGACCTGGGATTTCTTGATTATTCACTGTGCACCTTGATTTGGATGGACCCTAAGAATCATCTCCCAGAGCCCAGACTTGGAAAACCAATGCTTGTGGAAAACAGCCTCTTTGAAATAATCATCATGGCTCATAATATGTTTTGCTGTTCTATTCAATACATTGAAATACTCTAAAGTAATAGTTATTTATTACCACCCTCTGATTCTCAGTTGGAAGTGTTGTGGCAAACAGTGACTTTTCTTTTAAAGCAGCTCCCTGATTTAAATATTTCATATACAGTCCAATTCATATTTTTAGGAAACACTTGAAAAAATATTACTTGCCATTTTCGATTTAAGGAAAGAAAAAAATTCAATGAGCAAAAACCCAAAAACCAAAAAATTCACCCACTCCACCCATAGCATTTGTTACACAGTATGCGAAGGCATAGTAAGGGAGTGGAAAACAGCTTCTTGAAACATCATTCACATATTACATTTCTCCCTTATTTATTTCTGCATATCCAACACAAAGAACATAAAGCAAACCTTTTGATGACTCTCTCTTTTAGTCCTAATTTTTCGATCACCATGTTTTGTAGAGTTCATATTCTTGAATATTACCTTAAAGGTTGTGAAGTAAATCCAAGGTAGAAACTGCTCATCCAATGGATGTGCTCCTTGTTCTTACTCACCATATTTGTTTCTAAGGCTGCTGCAAAAAATCTTCATAAATGTAAAGGCTTAGAACAACAGAAATTGATTATCTCACAGTTCTGGAGGCCAGAGGCCAAAATCAAGGTGTCAATGGGGTTGGTTCCCTCTGGAGGCTCTGAGGGTGAGTCTGTTCCCTGCCTATATCCTAGTTTCTGGTGGTTGAGGGCAACCCCTGGTGTTTCTTGGCTTGCGGCTGGTTATCTCCAATGTCTGCCTCCATCTTCATGTGACTTCTGTCTGTGTCTCTATGAGCTTTAAATCTGCCTCTCTTTTATTTTATAAGGATCCCAATAACTGAATTTAGGGCCCACTTGAATCCAGGATGATCTCATCTCAAGATCTTTACCTTAATTACATATACAAAGACCTTTATTCCAAGTGTCACATTCTGAGGTTCTGGGTGGACATAAATTTGGGGGCAACATGCCTCTAACCTCTGATTTAACATCACCTGTTCTTTCTCTTCTGGTGCTGTTGCTGCCTCCATCAGACACTGCAGTAATATTCACTTTCAAAATAACCTTTGTTTTTCACCTCAAAATCCTCTAAAATGCTATTTTTCAAAAGACATTTACTTTTGTTCTTTTTACTAAAACAATAAATATTCATCACAGAAAAATTGAAAAATGTGGAAAACCACAAGGAAGAAAATAAAAATCACTTGTAATCTCAAAGCTAAATATTCTTAATATATTTAAGGAAATGCTTTTACTAGTTTGTGCAAACATCCATATGGATTTATAACAAGTTTGAAGTCATACTGGGCATCTTTTTCACATAATAAGTCATGTTATACTAAATATCATTCTCTTTTATAACAAAAGTATGTAGTTTTCAGTGTCATAATTAGATACTACAAACTTAAACAGGCTATAAGCAATCTGGCAATAGCCCTACTAAAGGAGGCTGACTGCTGAGTCAAGAGGACCCCAGGAGATAGTTTGTTCAGGGCATACAGTCTGAGTGTAGGAGCTGAGGAACATAACAGAAATATAATCAAGAAGTCTATCACCCATGTAAAGGATGCACTATGGGGGTCCCTAATAAGGGGACTCTCAGAAGAGTCAACAAAAATACTTCACAAGACACACATTGTACAGGCACCAGCCACACAAAGGATGCCAAGCACAAAATTCCAATACCACCAATATTGCCTTTTTCTGCTAATAGTCCTATTCCTTCCCAGTCCTGGAGGAGTCAGAAGCAGTCTAGCAAAAGTGGACAAAAGTAGGACAGATAATACCCCTTTCATCACTCTGAATGGGAGAGTAGGGTAAGGCTGGGTGAAATTGGTGAAAGGAGTAAAAGTTTTTACATGTATAAGACTAGATTTTTTACTACATATAAATGAGATAGTTTTGTCTCTGCAATTGATGATGAAGTACAGAGACCTACAAGACGTTTTGCTGCAGGATGGAAATGGAAAACACAAGAGAAGCTATTGAAAACATTGGGAAAGGAGATATTCCTAGTTGTATCCTTCCGACTTTAGCTTGTTCAATTAACAGGTAAAATAACAGTTATGTTTTTATTTCTGCCTCTTCATACTTCTAGATGAGTCATAGGATCAATATGCCAAATTCCAAAGAGTCCTACTGGCACTTTGAAAATATGTTTTCACTTTCAGAGATTTTGTTTCTAAAATTTATAGGTAAAGAATTAAATCATCTGCAATATGATAATAACAATTACCATAAAATAGTTATGCCTCTTACTTCTTCTCCAGCATTAATAATCATATTTAGTTTGGATTCTAACTTGTAAAACACTCTCCACTCTTCAGAACAATTTTCATTGCTATAAACATTCCATCACCAAAGTTGTGTTATGTTCTTTCTGACTGTTTGTTTATATAAGGTTACAGTTAAAAATAAAAAGTTAATGCAGAATATGGAAATGTTGTTCAGACTAGATTTAACCCATTTTCAACTAATACTATTTTGTGCTTACTCTCAGCATTGTACAATCAGATTTTCATGGAGGTGAATAAACTTATTCAATAAACTTCTCTCAAAAGTTTATAATCTAATAAGGGAAGAGAATATATAAACAAATATATGTAATAGAAAGAGAAGAAATTGAGCGCAACAGACATGAAAACAAAGTTCAATGAAAGAGAAAAAAAGAGAAGCAATGAATTTTGATGAGGAAAATCTAGGAACTTCAAGCAGATGAGGTAGCCAGGTTCAGACTCCTAGAGTTGATTTTTGAGACTATCTAGATAGATGACCTATAACTTGACAAACAATATTTTTTATATTCTACCACTGTGCTCAAGACACATCTGGAAATTATAATTTTTAAGATTTTGAATTTATACATAATCCATAATATATAGCACATTTCCTGCAGGGGTGTTGCTTTTGCATTATCTTTCTTTGGTTAAATTTTATATTTCATAATGCATCATCAGTTTTGATATTTTAGCATGAGCACAGATAAGTAGATAGAATAAATATTTCCTCCAACATAACTTGGCAAAATAAATAATTTTAACATAGTATTATTTGGAGAAATGAAGCAGAGTGTACATTATTCCCAAAGCAGTGAAAATAAAACCTCTGTGTACTTCTGTGTTCTCAGAAGGTATTAAGGATATCAAGGCTATCTTTAAGGACATGTATAACTAACTGCTGATGAATACAGTTCAGAAGCTCTAAAGATTTTAGTATACTCAGCAATAATATTCTCAGTCACAAAAACTGGAGAATTTTTATTGGTGAGGAATGTTAAAATGTTAAAAATGTGACCTCAATATGGTGCCATTTTTCACCTTTAAAATTACATTCCGAAGAGTGACAGTTTTCAGAAGTTACCTCTACCCCACTGTCAAAGGTCAAATTTTCTTAGAATAAGTAACATATTCCAGTAGATAAATCTGAGTTTACAAAACACATAAATTAGGAGGTGATCTTTTACACTGTAAATGATTCACTGCAGGGTTCCTTTAAAACCTTACTGGTGATTTTAAGTAATTGTTTATAATTCATTAACTACTTCATAGAAAGACTAAAGGAAATGGAGAGGCTTAATGCTAAAAAATTCTGAAGATAAACCAGAAATAAAAAAACAAAATATTCTTGGAATTGGAAGGGACCTAACGAATAAGGAAAAAACATTTTATTTTTGGAGATAAGATGCTAAGAGAAGGTAGAATTGCCCTATGTTATCTAGCTAGTTATCTGAATGAGCAAAGCAAAAACTCAGCCTTTCCAGCCCACAGTCTAAAAGTCCATCTATTACACCAAAACCAGACAGATATTGTTCATTTTGCAAATATGTTATCACCAAGAGACTTTTTTGTAAGATATCTATTTCAGAGTATAAAATTTATTTCACTTACTTTCAATCATAAATAAAAAATTGTCAATTTTGTTACTTGTTTTATCAGATCAAAATCTATAGAAAGGAAGTTGTCAGAAAGTATTTATAAATGTGAATTGCCAGTTTAGCATTAAAACATCTCTTCCAAAATAAAATAAAATAAAATTAGCTGGGATACTAAGAGTTAGCCCAAAGGATCCAATAGACCATTCTCTAACTGACCCTCTATGTTGCAGGTTGGATTCTCCAGGAAACAAACCTGAGATTGACTTAGTATTTAGGATATTTTAGGGAGTACTCTTGGAATCAACACTAGTGGAAGAAGGAGGAGGAATCAAGATCAGGCTGAGAAGAAATTCAGTTTATAATATGAGCAGGCTAAGAACCTCAACCAAGCACACAAGAAGCTTTGGGATTAAAATAGCCCATCAGAGTTGTCTCGAGTTGGGTCAAAATAGTGGAATTATCTTTGCCCCATCAGTCACTGAATGTGGGCCACCCTGGAAACTTCTATGCCTTGAGCAGAGTTCACCATCACTGAAGGATCCTTTAAGGAGCAATTGGTACAACATACTGTTCATCAGAAGAACTAAGGCAGTGCATCTCCATATCCATCACAGTCTCCAATTCAGAATTTTATGTATAATCTTTGAACATAGTTAAAACTAGATTGAAATATTTTTCTCATTATCAGCAATGTGACGTTTTACAATTCATCTAAGCACTCTTTTTTCATCTTTTCATTTCATCTTTTTTCATTTTTTCATCTTGTTTCATCTTTTTTAAAAATTAATTAATTTTATTTTTATTTATTTTTGGCTGTGTTGGGTCTTCATTGCTGTGTGCGGCCTTTCTCTAGTTGCAGCGAGCGGGGGCTACTCTTCATTGCAGTGCGCAGGCTTCTCATTGAGATGGCTTCTCTTGTTGCAGAGCACAGGCTCTAGCCGTGCGGGCTTCAGTAGTTGTGGCTTGCAGGATCTAGAGCGCAAGTTCAATAGTTATGACACGGGCTTAGTTGCTCCACAGCATGTGAGATCTTCCTGGACCAGGGCTCAAACCCGTGTCCCCTGCATTAGCAGGAGGATTCTTAACCGCTGCGCCACCAGGGAAACCCAGTTTCTTCATCTTTAAGCCAAGGTCAATAGTACTTACTTCATAGAATTACTTAAGTATGAATGTTTGGTTCATAAAAATGTTTAATTAATAATACCTATTAGTGATGTGATCTAATAATTATTCTTTTAGTGGATGAGATTCTGTTTTTCTTGCTTTGTATCTGACAAATAACAATTTCTTCCTAGCACTCATCTCTTGGAAAAAAATGGTAAAGACTCAAGTGACATAGAGTGGCTTTGATCAGCATTATAAAAATGATCCTAAGATCTTCAAATTACAAGACAGACATGTAAGATCTTAATAATATTAATAGGTATTTTATGTATAGATTAGAACTCATAGTATTTAATATGTAAAACTGACAAATGACATTTTCTCATTTAATATCCCCCAATGACTTTATATGGTAGGTATCCTTATTATACCCATTTTACAAATGAGAAAAATCAATTTTTGTTACATTAAATGATTTGCCAATATCAGTTTGAGTCTCAAATCTGATAAAATCTACTTCCTGGGTAAGGCAGCTGGACTCAGAGAATCTCTGAATGGATGTATGTTTTTTAAATGATCAAATTAAACATTCAAAAGCCAATGGCTTTATTTAAAGAAAATACTCTACTGTTTGTTTTATATCGATTTTGTTTCCTCTTATCTAAATTTAAGGTCTATTTAAGTTGAAAATCACACATAGTCAAAATATTTATAGTAGATAATTAAAATCTCAGATTTTAAAGTGCACCTGTCCTAGGACTGAATTTTATTTCTGCTGACCATACATGTAAATCCATATATTGCATTTATTAATTACACACTTGTGTTGATATTCACATAATTCATTTCTGAATAACCAGTTAAACTCTTTCTAAGGATATTATTATCTTCCATTCAGTATAATTCTATGGACTTTGTCTATTTTATTTACCATTATATCTTATATACTTGGAAAAGTGGCTGGAACATAGTAGATATTCAATAACTTAAGAATCATTTTTCACTTGTTTAAGTGTGTCTCCATACCTCTGCAACTAGACTTTCCATTCTCTAAAGGCTATTGTCATGTTTTATTGCTCTGGCACCTAGGCCAATGTCTTAAATACTCTAATAAATGTTCAGTAATACTTAGTTTTTGATAGAGAACTCTGAAGAGCTATGTTATAGTACATTCTAATACCAAGAATGTCTATTTAAATACAACCTTTCATAAAAGATCATTATTCACTAGAATAGCTGATGGCCCATAAACACACATCTCTGTAGATGCATGATGAGAGCTAGTCAGGAATATTGATCAATAGATTTAGACAAGACTCCTCATTGAATGATAGAAAATAGAGTATGGAAACACCATTTTGAAACCCTAATTCACATAAGATAGAAGTACAAAAGTCACATAAATGTAAGTCAAGTAAACATTCAACTTTATGTATTTTCAAGTTTGTACTGTTTCAGATTTTCAAATATGCATTGGCTTTGATTTGAGTATACACCAATTGACTCTTTACATTTCTTTCTGGTAGCCTTTAGACAGACAGCTCTCTTGTTCTTGCTCTAATTGCTGCTTTATTTATTTGGAGAGACTGGGTTAGACTAATAAAAATATATATCTTTTATTTTATGAACATGTAAATAATATATTACTCTATAGAATCTGAGTGAAGACAAAAAACATGGGAAACTACAGCAAACAATAGACGTTCAATATTATTTTTCAATGAAAATGCAGTTTCTCTTCAAACTACACTTCTTTAAATAAAGAACCAAAAAACAGTTAAATAAATAAAGGGGCTAAGCTTCATCACCACCTTTTTTTTTCAGTGTTACTCATCTTCTGATATAGAGGTAGACATAGAGGGAAATCATAATGGAATTTTTAAACTAGTATGTTTTTCTTAAATAAAATAAAATTACCAAAGGCTGTAACCCTATTTTAAAATAGCACTATGTATAGATACTCATATTTAGTAATTTGTTGTTTAAAATAAACCAAATAGCATTATTTCATTCTTTTTTATGGCTGAGCAGCAACATGAATGAACCTAGAGACTGTCATACTGAGTGAAGTAATTCAGACAGGGAAGGACATATATTGCATGATACCGCTTATATGTGGAATCTAAAAAAATGGAAAAAATGAACTTATTTACAAAACAGAAATAGAGTCACAGATGTAAAAAACAAACTTATGGTTACCAGGGGAGAAGGAGGGAGGGATAAATTGGGAGATTGGGATTGACATATACACACTACTGTATATAAAATAGATAACTAATAAGGACCCACTGTATAGCACAGAAAACTCTACTCAGTACTACATAATGACCTGTATGGAAAAGAATCTAAAAAAGAGTAGATATATGTATACGTATAACTGATTCACTTTGCTGTACAGCAGAAGATAACACAACATTGTAAATCAACTATGCTTCAATAAAAATTTTAAAATAAATAAATAAAATAAACCAAATAATTAAGTAAAATACTAAAATATGGAGACCAAATGGTAAGCAAATAAAAATCAGTAAAGTCCATGTTATTAAAAGTGATGCATGATGAGATACCTTTATTACTTACTAGGTCTCAACATAGCAGAGGTTGGCAAACTTAAACTTGAGTGGTAAGTGAAGAACTTTGTAAAATATACAATTTTAGGTAGTAGCTGAATAAAAGAAGAGATACATTTTGGTGAGTTGTGAGGAAACAGTGTCTGCTAGAGAAGTGAAATTCAAAGAGCCTTTGAAATAGGCATGCAATGAATAAATGAAGGCAATGCAGAGCAAATATTCTTGAGTGTGGTAGAATTTCTATGTAAGAAATAAAAAAGAAATAAGTGAGGAATATCAAGATCATGGTCTTGTTTTGCACTGTAGTCTCGACACTGCAGCAATACCTCAAATCTGTTGTAAGGAATTTGCATCTATATTTTTATATATCATAGAGTGACATTTTGGGAAAATTTATAATTTTTTCCTAAATAAGAGTGGCATAGGAGTAGAAAATAATAGTAGATACCACTTATTGAGCTTTATTTTATGTAACCTTCACCATAATCTTATGATCTCCATTTAACAGATAAGGAACATGAGGGGCATAATAATTAACAAAATCCTCACAGTCTGAGAATGGAAGAGCTAGAATTCTACACCAGGTACAACACCACAATCAGCATCCTGATGACTTTGTATTTCAGGTCAAGTTATGTTCATTGAAAATTCCAGTGGCACCCATGATATTAACTAAGTTCCCCCTTCATGTCCAATATCAATAGTGCAAAGTAATGTCACAATTTTATAAAGTCAACATCTCACTATGAAAATGTATAAATAAAATATTTAATAATAAATATATCAGTTATAAGTATCACCTAGCTACTCTCTTCAGCAAACAAAAGGAGGGCAGAATGTCAGATGAATATTTGGGAAGAAATATTTATTAAATCAACTTTGAATCTAGAGATTCGAAGTTAAGTGGGGAATACAGTCCCACAATTACAACTGAAGCCATACTCAACAGTTTTTAAAGCCTCCCATTTCCTGAGTTACACAACAGAAACCAATTCTACTTATGTAAAAATGTCATTTTTTGTGAGTCTATTGCAGATCATAGATAGGAAAAAAGGGCATCGATATATAACCTAGTCTCATCAAAGTTCCTTGATTTGGAGCTGTGTACTTGACTAAAACTAGATTACGACTTCTACTTCAGTCAAGAGAAAATAAAAGAGAACAGGTTCACGCTCCCACTTGAAACATCTAAAATACACAGACAAGATATATGAAAAAATAAAGGACAATCGAGACACTAGGCAACAGGCAGCAAGGACAACAATTCCTTAGAGACAAAACAATGAGGTGAGTCCTATCATTGCATCAGCTTACTGCCTGTTGAGAGATCCCATGAAGGTATAGGAAACTCAGATAGAACCAGGAAGTCTCTCTGAATTGAAGAGAGAGTTGAGAGTCTGGGGAAGCCAAGAAATCATCTGCCTACAGTACACCCCCCCCACTAGGGCTAGGTATTTCACTTTGCTGCCTCATAATCTCCACTGTGATTACAAATACCAATCTTTAACCCATTATGTGTTTTTGTGTAAATCCCAGGAGACAATGTTATAACTTCTGGAGGTGGGAAAAGCAATTATTTCCACTTTGTTTCCACTCTACTCCAAACTTTCTGGCCTCCACATAAGAAGAATATATGATTTCTGGGCAGCCAAAATAGCAAGTGTCCCCTAAAAGCACAAAATAAATATAACAAGCACTATTGAGTGCTTCCTATGTGGAAGCACTAAGTGTTTTACATAGATGACCTCATTAAAAACCTTCAACAATATCATGAGATAGGTATTATTATTATATTCAGTTTTACAGAGGATAAACAAAAGATTTAAACAAGTCAGACAAGTGGGGAATTCAGGATCTGAATAGGTATAGATCCTTAAATCTACATTTGTATAGATCCCAAGTACATTTGCATCCCTAGGAAAACAATTAATAAATGGAAAAACAGTTTTCTTACCAATAATTTTAATTCTTGCAGCACTTGACCCAAAGGCTTAGACACTATATCAACATAAATTGTTGCACAAATATGTATTAAATTCATAATGTATAACAATCTAAGAAAGAATTCAGAAAGAATAATTTATTATTATTTTTAAAAATCTTCCCCTTCAATTAATGTTTAATGAAACCTGCTGGCCTTCCAAACTCAGAACTGATAAAACCTAAGGAACAGGTTTAAAAGCATGAAATTACCTATATTCTCCTTCTCAGGTCAAATGGAATTTCAGCCTGAGGAAAAGATGTAATTCTGAGTAGCTTTGGAATGTGACTGTGAGCACTTAAACCAACTCCTGAGTATCACTAGCATTACAGAGAAAGAAAAACATGCAGCTGGTAGAGATACAATACAAGGGCTACGTGACAAAGTGGCTGTGTGACAGATGAATAGCAAGAGCCACCTAGTCCTAGTGTGACGATCAGAAGGGATATTGTGGTACAGACCAAACTCCTGCAGGTTAATGAAAGGGACAGAAAAACCTGGAGGGGAAAAGGTAGCAAAACTGACAAAAAGGTTGATTGATAAAAAGTAGAGAAATACTGAGGGGGCACCATATCCCTCTAGGAGGCCACACAAAAAATGACAAGTAGACACTTGATCACAGTCTATAACTTCAAGTTAAAAATATAAATGAAGTAAGGGAGTTATCCACAATCTCTGATTATAGTAGGGAAAAGATCAGTGCCCAAGAGCTAAAGAAAAGATACTTTGAACTTACATTTGGGGGAAAAAAAGATTTTTTTAATACTTTGAACAATTGGACAATAGGTTTAACTCCTAAAGGAAGTCCATGAATTGATCTTCCTACAGACACCTTATGAAAGGTCATAGACGACATCAGCCAAATTCAAGAACTAAGTTGCTATCAGAGTGGTAGGAGTGGTTAAGATCATCTTTTTTCAAATAAAGATTCTATGATTTTTAAAAAAGAATTCCAAATATTTACTTTGCTTGATCAAACACAGTAACTCCTTTGGTACCTTTTTTTTTTTTTAAGTATAGTTGCTTTACAATGTTGTGTTCGTTTCTGCTGTACAGCAAAGTGAGTCAGCTATACGTATACATATATCCTCTTTTTTTTTGGATTTCCTTCCCATTTAGGTCACCACAGAGCATTGAGTAGAGTTCCCTGTGCTAGGCAGTAGGTTCTCATTAGCTATCTATTTTATACAGAGTAGTGTATATATGTCAATACCAATCTCCCAATTCATCCCACACCCCTTCCCCCCTTGGTGTCCATATGTTTGTTCTCTACGTCTGTGTCTCTATTTCTGCATGGCAAATAAGTTCATCTGTATCATTTTCCTAGATTCCACATATAAGCTATTTTATACAATATTTGTTTTTTTCTTTCTGACTTACTTCACTCTATATAACAGTCTCTAGGTCCATCAACGTCTCTGCAAATGGCACAATTTCATTCCTTTCTGTGGCTGAGTAATATTCCACTGTTTATATGTACCACATCTTCTCTATCCATTCTTCTGTTGATGGACATTTAGTTTGCCTTTTGAAGAGCACTAGGTCACAATGCATGTTCGGCTTTAAATTAGTGTGAATATGTGATCATGCATTGGGTATTAAATACATATCTATAGGATTCTACAAAATGGATTGTCTTTAGTGAAGACAGTCTATAGATTCAGTAAGCATGTATTTGGTTGATCATAGCTGTTTTGAATACATGCTAATCAGCCACATCAATGTCATGATATGACTGGACTAATATACTCCCACCTACTCACTATTTATTCTTTTTTGAAATATTTAGTTCATTCTGTACTTTCCTGGACACAAAAAACTCTTCTGAATACTACTTGTCAACACAGTTGCTGGCAATTTTATTTAAATTCTATATGCATGGAAGATTACAAATATTTTACCTAGAAATGGGTGAACTGGAAGTGTCTTTTATTTGTTTTGTCATCCTCAAACTAAATGTATGCATATGAAGCTTGGTTATATGAAAAAGTCTTCAAATTCATTCTTATTTCTTTGACAGGGGACTTGGCTTTCAGGGAACTTATATAATTCCAATGTGTGTTATTTATCAGAAACCTGCTAATTTTAACTTGTTTTTTTAAAACTAAATAAAACCAAAACCACCTCCTTCCTTTCTCATAAGCTGTAGCTTTTGAACGTTCTTTCTTGTTTTGTCTACCTAGTAAGTGCCTACTTAACTTTGTTTACCTAGTATAGGCTGTACACAATAATAACTAATAATAATACGTGCTTTTTATGTGAAAAGACATACATTCAAATTAATCTTAAAAATAGTCATGAGTTATATGAAAATGTATATTATTTTCCTGATTTTACAACTGAAGAATTTGAGGCTAAGTGTTTTTAATTTGCCCAAGATCCTATAGTTTTTTGAATAACAGGGTCAGAACTTGAATCCAGGTTTGTCTCATGTCAACGTTCATGTTTTTAAATACTCTCTTATATTGTTTCATTTGCTGTCATAGGTACTTATAATCCCTATAACAAGAAATATATTTGACTAAACATCCATCTCCTTCCATTAAGGCAGTTAACTCCTTGTGAAATCAGGGACTATTTCTTATTAATTGCCATATCACAGGATAATATTTGACACATAGTAAACAATAAACAATCAATAAACAAATGGCCATTAAAGACCTGAAATAGAACATTCCTTTTCCTTCCATTAGATTATGAGTAAAACTTTACTTCCTTGTGACTATGATGTGCCCTGTCCTTTTAGAAAGTCTCTTGGCTCTGTTTTTAACTGTTTTACTCTCTCTTTTATTTATTTATTTATTTTTTATTAGTTTCTGCTTTATAACAAAGTGAATCAGTCATGCATATACATCTGTTCCCATATCCCTTCCCTCTTGCGTCTCCCTCCCTCCCACCCTCCCTATCCCACCCCTCCAGGCGGTCACAAAGCACCGAGCTGATCTCCCTGTGCTATGCGGCTGCTTCCCACTATCTATCTACCTTACGTTTGGTAGTGTATATATGTTCATGCCTCTCTCTTGCTTTCTCACAGCTTACCCTTCCCCCTCCCCATATCCTCAAGTCCATTCTCAATTAGGTCTGTGTCTTTATTCCTGTTTTACCCCTAGGTTCATGACTTTTTTTTCTTAAATTCCATATATATGTGTTAGCATACGGTATTTGTCTTTCTCTTTCTGACTTACTTCACTCTGTATGACAGACTCTAGGTTTATCCACCTCATTACAAATAGCTCAGTTTCGTTTCTTTTTATGGCTGAGTAATATTCCATTGTATATATGTGCCAAATCTTCTTTGTCCATTCATCCGATGATGGACACTTAGGTTGTTTCCATCTCTGGGCTATTGTGAATAGAGCTGCAATGAACATTTTGGTACATGTCTCTTTTTGAATTATGGTTTTCTCAAGGTATATGCCTAGTAGTGGGATTGCTGGGTCATATGGTAGTTCTATTTGTAGTTTTTTAAGGAACCTCCATACTGTTCTCCATAGAGGCTGCACCAATTCACATTCCCACCAGCAGTGCAAGAGTGTTCCCTTTTCTCCACACCCTCTCCAGCATTTATTGTTTCTAGATTTTTTGATGATGGCCATTCTGACTGGTGTGAGATGATATCTCATTGTAGTTTTGATTTGCACTTCTCTAATGATTAATGATGTTGAGCATTCTTTCATGTGTTTGCTGGCAGTCTGTATATCTTCTTTGGAGAAATGTCTATTTAGATCTTCTGCCCATTTGTAGATTGGGTTGTTTGTTTTTTTGCTATTGAGCTGCATGAGCTGCTTATAAATTTTGGAGATTAATCCTTTGTCATTTGCTTCATTTGCAAATATTTTCTCCCATTCTGAGGGTTGTCTTTTGGTCTTGTTTATGGTTTCCTTTGCTGTGCAAAAGCTTTGAAGTTTCATTAGGTCCCATTTGTTTATCTTTGTTTTTATTTCCATTTCTCTAGGAGGTGGGTCCAAAAGTTTTACTCCCTCTTGAACCTTGATCTGATGATCCTTTATGTCTGGCCAGAAGACTGGATAATAGCATAATGGTTCTGGAGGGCTAAAGTTATGCTTTCAAGCCCTAATTCCTTAGGACCTGATGAAACTGGGATGATTTCTAAACTGTACTGAGTAAAAACTTCCTAATATTAAAAATTAAGTTGCAGATGTTACCATTTTGCAGGTGTTAGTGTGACAACTAAATAAGATAGTCTACAAACAGTGCAAACAGTAGGCATTTAATAAATACTAATTCTCAACTTGCTATCTATCCTGACATATCCTATTACCATGAAAACCTTAACCAGATTCATGAGAAAGTCTAATATAGCAAACCTCTGGGAATATGTATTAGTACATGGTACTACCATATACCAAGTCTAGTCTGGATCTTCACCAAATTAGATTTTGGTCTATTAACAATAAAGGATGTTAGATCTCTGCTCTCAACTGGTTCCAAGTCTAGTGGGGAAGAGACATATTGTAAATAGATTATTATAAGACTGTGTTCTGTGCTACAATAATGGTGTGAATAGAGTGTTACAGTAACACAGAGAAAGGAACTATTAACTGTCCAAGGACAAAGTGACCTCAGATAGGCTAATTTAGAGGAACAATTAATAAAACACCCATAATTTTCCAAAGTACAGGTAATAACTCTTGTGAGCTCATTAGACAAAGAAAATATTAAAAGCCCAAAATTCCCCATAAGCTAGAATATAACTAACTTTCACTGTAGCACAAAGGCTCAGAAGCACAAGAGCAATTGTCTTCAGTATTAATGTAGTATTAATTTTATAATGTAATTTAGAGGCAAACAGTCCTCAGGTACACAAGCCAAAACTCATGAAAAAGATTATTGAACTTGCAGGATGAAAGGCCAACATTGCTGATGTAAAACACCCAATCCCTCATCAGAGAACAATGACTTTGACTAAACACATTGAGAATGCATTCTATGAGTCTTACTTTCATGAAATGTCTCACATTTTGGCTTGGTGCCACCATTGATTTTCATAGGAAATCTTGTGTAAAACAAGTAAAAGTAAGTATCTTCAAAGAGGGAAAGGGAAGGGTTTTCTTATGAACAAGAGGCCAAATTTCAAACATCTTAATAGCACAAGCAAGTGGTATGAGAACGTCGCTAGAATTCATAGTGTGTTTACATAGATTTACCTCAACTCTCCCTGGGTTTACCTTTTGTACATTTAAAGAGCATTGCATGAAATCAAATAAGGGTCTAAAAGATATTGAAAAAAATTATATTTTTCTTCCAAATTTTAAATTATAGAAAGATAATTGGGAAAAAAAACAATACATGTCTTAGTATCCTTCATTTCTTATCTCATTTGGAAAATAAGGTCTGTTTTCTCATCTGGAAAATAAGGTCTTTTGTCACCATTTTCATTCTAAAATTTATTTCTATTTATAGAAAATTGAGGCTTTTAATGTCACCAGTCACATTGTATGCTTTTAAAGAACTACAGTGGCAACTTCTACATTACAGATTAAGTGAACCATGATGGTAGGACTTCTTTTATAATTCTTGCAGTGGTTTGAGCTTTATCCACAAATTGGGTAATACATTTCTATTGAGTTGACGTAGATAATTTTTTTAAAAATGCAAGGATGAATCTGTATGTTACACTTGCTAGCTAGGTTACTAAGTTGATTCATCAACTGTTATATTATTAATAGCTACTAATTATTGAATGCTTACTATGTGCTAGGTATTGCTCATCCATACACACACACACACACACACACACACACACACACACACATATATATATATATATAATTTCATTTCTTCTCACAACAACCTTATTAGGTAGCTATTATAACTGTCTACATTATAAGATGATGAAACTAAGACTTAGAGAATGAATATGACTTACCCAAGGACACAGAACTAATACATGTTCAAGGCAGGATTTGTACCCAAGCCTTTTTGATTCTACACCTCAAATCCCTGCTTTTAGTCATGGCCTCCCAGTGTAGCCCTAATAGAAAACTTTCTTTCTTTATAGCTCTGTATTGTTTGGATGTTGCCCTAATAGCTTATTACATCTATGGACAGAAAAAATAATGGATAGTTCCAGCTTTAAGCCCTTTAAATTTGTGATAATACATGTCTAATAACTCCATGTAGGTAGACATTCAGTCTGGTTTTACCACCATAGAATCCACCAGTAGTAACAAGCACCTGGCACATAGCAAACTCCATAATTGGCACATAATATACACATTTGCCAAACCATGGGATTTTAATGCATTAACAAAAACAAAAAAGAAAAGTATGAGAAAAATTACACATTCTCTAGTCATGGTATTCATGTAAATGGACAAACAAGCATGAGTTTCTAAGCATAAACCAAATTCAATAACCCAGCAATAAAATCCAACCAAACTTGTCTCTTGAGGATGAGTGCTTCACTGACTAGTGACCAATACTGGCCTTCTGATCAAGCATATTAATTGCACACTCCATATCTACTGATGACTTAGATGTCTATGTTTCCCTAAATGAGTAGTTTTATTTTTTAAATAAAGACAATGGAATTAAAAAAATAATAATAATAATTCTCATGTAGAATACATGAATAAAAATGGCAGCAATACACCCAAAGTTCTTGGTTCTTAATGCTAATCTCTACCCTCCCTTAAACTCCATACTCTACCATGGTGATGTAGAACCTACTAGAAGCCTGAATTTGACTTTAAAAACCACTCTTCCTTAAATATTGAAATAGAGATAAGACCTCTTTCCACACAATGCTCATACAACTCGTGATTGGTTTTTATAAAGAATACAAAATTGTTATCAAAGAAACTTGCTTTGTTCTCAGATGTCCACAAGTTAGTTTATTCCCTCCAACAAAGTCCATACACCCAAATTGTCTGTTTTACATATTAGAGCTAGAAAATGTTCCCCATGAACTTTTATCTGATAGGAATTCTGGCCCTCTGGTACTGTGAGACACCCCTTTCTCCCCAGGATGCTAAGGGAGGAGGTGGTGTTTGTATGATATTCCCAGACCTGCCTGCCCAGGATTGAAGTGGCTTATTAAAAATTCCTTACTGACTTGTATTAATATAAATTAGTAGGTAGAGAACATAATCCAGCACAAAGTACAAAATTTTATTCAAATAACTGTATTAGCATAATTATCCTTTTTGAGGAAAATAAATGTACATTATTATACTTAATATGCCACAAATTATGGAAGCAAAAATTTCACTTACAAGGTTCTGCAGTTCTCAAATAATTAGCCATATTGTGCCCTGGAAACTAAAATTAAATACATAAATTAAACCAGTAGTAGAGACAAAAGCATTGTAAAAGGGGTCTGGATATAGTACAGTATGTCATACCTGAGGCCCAGCCTTAAAGAGTCACTCTAGGCTTGGTCAGACAAGAACCAAATCAGATTTCCTGAAGATCTGAGCATGTGACTGAAGTGATCACTTGGAAAGTCTACCTCTGATGAAATATTATTTATGAAATATGTCTCTTTTGCCTACTTTCTGAACATTATTCAGTCCTTAATCTCTGGAATAATCAGAGTGTGAATTCAGGAGCCAGGTGTTACATAAATTGAAAGTTATAGTTAATAGCCCCTCCAATTTATACAAATGAAATTTTCTGCTCTTAGTTCTCTGAAGACACATACATGGAGACATAACAAGGACATCCCCTATTCCTCTTACTGGAACTAGTCTTGGGTTGAATTTATAATATTTATATTGGCTACATTTAATGATAATTGCTCCCCAGTTCACAAGCTGAGGGACTACTTTTTCTACTAGCTAATGATACTTAGTTGCATGGAAAGATCAGTCTGACACTTAGCTTAAAAGCAAAAAGCATAAAACAAAACTTGAAATCCTTGTAACTTTTTAATCCCCTCCATGTATAGCTATTATTTCCTATAAAATGGGAAAACAAAATACCACTACAAACTAGGTTCTTCCTGTTTGTGTCCCAGGCAGAAAATGAGACTCATCTTAAACATAAATTGTTCTCTCTCCAAAAGATAAAGTTGATGATGGGGTGGTGGTTATCTCACTAGTAATGCTGGTACCACAGCCACATCCAGTATTCCTCATTTATACCTGAAAACCCAACCCATGGGTGCTCTTTTCAACCATATGCTCTTTTAATATAAAATCTACATTCTTGGGCTTCCCTGGTGGCACAGTGGTTGAGAGTCCGCCTGCCGATGCAGGGGACACAGGTTCGTGCCCCAGTCTGGGAAGATCCCACGTGCCACGGAGTGGCTGGACCCGTGAGCCATGGCCGCTGAACCTGTGCGTCTGGAGCCTGTGCTCCACAACGGGAGAGGCTACAACAGTGAGAGGCCCGCGTACCAAAAAAAAAAAAAAAAAAATCTACATTCTTAGAGCATAAGAGATTTTAGGCTACTTACCATCAAATAGATCATCTTTTACCATAGATTAATGTAAAACCCACAGGAATAGGCAGAAAGCGTGAAGATCTTTGTATGCCATTTTAATTACCACCAAAGAACATCCTTCACTGAGGAGTCAAACACAACAAAATGGTTTTCCATGGTCAGTTAACATCAATTAGCCTTTGTCATTGGCTAGTGCTAGCACAATGAGCACTAGGTTGCAGGTATGGAAGCTATATATGGGCCCAACATTGTGAACTCACACTCACCAAGTCTGAGCTACATACCATTACTGCTTAATGTTCAATCTGACAGCAACAGAGACCATTGATGAGTCGTTGATACACCACTATCCCTCAAAATAACCCAACTAAAGCCAATTCATAGTAAGTTGGCTTTCTCAGACACCTTCAATACTGGAAGGGTCAGAGATTTCTTTTTACTAGAATCAATATATATTCTGCATATGGATTTGCCTAACCAGCTCACAGAACCACTGTATGAGACCTTTCAGAGTATTTGATCCAACAACATGGGATCCCACACAATATAACATTGCATCAATAATAGAGACACTTTACAGCAAAGGAGGTTTGGAAGTTGGTATATGATCATGGTGTCCACTCCTTCTATCATGTATTGTAACACCCAAAGCTACTGGCCTATTAAGCTAGGGAACAGAATCTAAAGGCACAGCTGGGGTATAAGCTTGAAGATGATATATTGTAAGGATGGGTACTATACTCCAGGATGTAGTATGTACTCTTAAATCAATGATCCTTTTTATGGTGTGGTATCCCCAATAGATAAGGGACAGAGAACAAAGTGTGGAATCAGAAATGGTCCCACCTACCATCACTCTCAGTGACTCTTTGCACTTCCATCCTACAGTTCTAGGTTTTGTGAGTTTAGAGGTCTTGATATCCAGAAGAATGGTTTCACCATGAAAACATAATAATAGTTTCAACAAATTTCAAGCTATGACTATCACCTGAGCACTTTAGGCTCTGTGCTGAGATACCAGCATGCAAGAAAAGAAGTTGCTACATGGCAAGTGTAATTGACCCTGTCCATCAGGAGAAGGAAGGGCTGTGGATACACAATGGGTGATGGGAAGGGTATATTTTATAGCTAAGTGATCCATCTAAGTGTCTTTTTTATTTCTTTGCCCCACTTAAATGATATGTGGACAAACACAATAGCCATAATCTGAGAAGAAAACAGTGACCAGGGGCTAAAATCTCTCAAGGACTATGGTCTGAATAATCAAACCATGAATGAGGGAAATTTAGGATGGAGAGTAAATAAATCATGAAATATGAATATCAACTTTAGTCTCATACTACCTGCAGCTGCAGAGGCTTTAATTTATGCCACTAACAATCCTCTTCCCAGGAAAAGAGGCCCACCAGAATTCTGAAGGAGCTGCTCCCAGAAATAATACAAAAGAGATAGTTCCAAATAGTGCAAGGAGTAGACTATAGTACATGTCGTGGTACTGTTCAGATTCCCCAACCTCCTCTGGATTGAAGCATTCATTCCCCTGAAGTGTTGGAAGTGAGTGATTGATGCAGGATTATAAAATCCCAGGCTCCTTTCCCTAATTTGGGACAATTCTAAAGGTCATTCTACTCCAGAAGTACATGTGGGTTCAGGTGAGGCTTTTGTTGTGATTGCATCAAAGTCCAACTTCTTCCTCTGATCAATCCTGCCTCCTTTAGTGTCCCTCAAGAGTTGATCCAGAAAAAAAAAAATTCCTGTGCACAAATATCCATCTCACAGTCTGCTTTCCAGGGAATGGGAAATGACATTGTGGGAAACTAATACCAAAATCTGTATTAGTTTCCTAGGGTTGTTGTAACAATGTGCTGCAAACTGAGTGACTTAAAACAACAGAAATTTAATCTCTTACAGTTCTTCTAGAGGTTATAAGTCCCAAATCAAGAGGTCTGTAGGGTCGGTCACTATTGAAAATTCTAAGGGAGAATCTGTCCCATACTTCTCTCCTAACCTCTGGTGGTTGTTGGCAATTCTTGACATCCCTCGGCTTGAACATACATTACTCTAACCTCTGCCTTCATGTTCACATGGAACTCTCTTTTCTGTGTTTTTGTGTTTAAATTTCCCCCTTCTTATAAGGATGCCAGTCTTTGGATTAAGGCATACCTAATCCAGTATAATCTCATTTTAATCCCATTGTATCTATGAAGACCCCATCTCCAAATAAGGTCACATCCTGAAGTTCCAAATAGGCATGAATTGGAGGTGGGAGAGAGCACACTATTCAACCTAGTATACTGCAACAGAATAAAGGAGAAAAATTGTATGATAATCCCAGTCAATGCAGAAAAATTATTTAATAAATTCAACATTCATTAATGAAAAGAAAAAAGGTTCTTAGCTAACTAGAAATAGAAGTGAACTACTTTGATCCGATAAATGACATCTATATAAAACTTATGGCAAACATCATATTCAATAATGACATATTGCATACTTTTTCTCTAAAATAGGGAATGAGACAAAAATATTAACTTATTATTAGCATTGTTTAATAAGAAGAAGTTTAAATTCCCTTTACTAACCTCACTGTTCTACAGAAAATTATGAGCAATCTACAAAATACTAGTAGAATTAATGAGTGAATATAGTAAATGAAAATTAAAACAAAGGGAGATCCATCCACTAGAATGGAAAAATAAATAAGACTGACAATAGCAAATTTTGAAGATAAACAGTGAAAAATTATACAATCACTTTGAAATATTGTTTGGCATTTTCTTATAAAGTTAAACATAAACCTACCTTATGACACAGGAATTCCACTATTTACCAAACAGAAACTAAAAATATATCCATAAAAAGACTTATACAAGAATATTTATAGCAGCTCTATTTATAATCTACAGCAGCGGTCCCCAACCTTTTTGGTACCAGGGACCGGTTTCGTGGAGGACAATTTTTCCACAGATCAGGTCTGGGGGGGGGATGGTTTTGGGATGATTCAAGCACATTACATTTATTGTGCACTTTATTTCTATTATTATTACATTGTAACATGTAAAGAAATAATTATACAGCTCACTATAATGCAGAATCAGTGGGAGCCCTGAACTTGTTTTCCTGCAACTAGATGATCCCATGTGAGGGTGATGGGAGACAGTGACACCCGAGGTGTGTTGCTTATGTCCAGTTTGCTCCATAATCTCGTTTTGGTTGCTGTCACTGAAGAAAACCCTGCTTCACAAAGATAGGATGTTGGAAACAGAAGCAGGCTTTTCAGTGCTTTTGTGACAATCTCAGGAAACTCTGCCTTGACTTTAATCCAGAACATATGGAGATTTGAAGTTGTCTCAAACATACTTTTAAGGCCACCGTCATTTGTGATCTCAAGCAGTTGATCCTCTTCTAGCATGGATAAAGTCGATTCAACTGGCTTATTCACAAATGGATTGTGGATCCATTCCTTCCTAGTTCAAGGGTCTTTTGCGGTTGGGAAGTAATGCTCAAACTCTTTTGAAAGCTGAGATAGGTGATCATGCACCAGCCGGGAGAAAGAAGGCCCTGGCTCAGTCTCTTTCAAAATTTCTGCTAATGTTTGAAACATGTCAAAAATCCCAATGTTCACTTGTCACCCCATAATTCCAGTATGGCTTTGAATGCAGCCGCTTTATCTGCTGACTTGAACACAGCTGTCATTCTTCCCTGAAATGACAGATTGAGTTTGTTGAGCAGGTTGAATATGTCACACAAGTAGGCAAGTTTTACTACCCATCTGTGACACTGAAATGTGCTGCCAGTGGAGACTGTTTTTCTAAAAGAAATCTCTGGAGCACTCTCATTAACTCAAGAACCCTAGCCAGAAATCTACCTTTAGAAAGTTATCTCACTTCTGTGTATAAGAGAAGATCTGGGTGCTCTGTGTCCATCCCCTCACAGAGCTGTGTGAACGGACGTGAGTTAAGGGCATGTACTTTAATGTGGTTGATAATTTTAATCACATCCTGCAAAACGTTGTTAAAGTTCAGGTGACATTTTTCGGCTAGCCAGCATTTCTCTATGGACGACACAATGCATAGACTCACATTCAGAAGTGACCTCTTTTACCCAAGTAGTGAAACCATAAAGTCATCCAGTCATGGCAGCCACCCCATCCATGCATATACCAACACTAAATGACCAATTCAGTTTTCCTGATAAGTAGTCATTCAAAGACTTGAATAGTTCTGCAGCTATGGTATTGGTTGGCAACAAAAGTACACATAACATATCCTCATGCACATCCTCCTGAAAAATATATCACACGAAAACAAGCATTGTTGCCTTTTTGTCAACATCAGTAGACTTGTCAACTTGGATTGTGTACCACAGTGACTCATTAATCCTCTCTAACAATTGTGCCTCAATATCCTCTGCTATTTCATCAATTCATCTACTTATGGTGCTAGCTGAAAGAGGAACATGTGCCACCTTTTGAACTGCAGCCTCTCCTAAAAGTTCACAACAAATTTCCTCAGAAGCAGGCAGGATCAACTCTTCACCAGTAGACAAGGACTTCTTAGATTTAGCAATGCAATTAGCCACTAAGAATTATGCTCTCAGCACAGACACATTTGAAAAAGTGGTGGCCTTCGATAATTGCTTCTGTTTTTCATGTTCACATTTTTTTCTTTTGAAAAACTCCAAAGGCATGTCTTTTAATGCAGGGTGCTTGGTCTCCATGTGGCGAAGAAGTTTTGAAGGTTTCATGGCTTCATTGGATAGCCGGTTGCCACATATTATACAAAGTGGGCTTGGAGAATGTGAATCACCTGTTGCAATGAACCAGTAATTTAAGTAGCACTCTTGGTATTTTCTTTTAAATGCAGCTTTCTTTTTGTTGGCAGTCTTAGAGTCTTCTGCTGTCTCATCATTGGGTCTTTCCCCCTTTTCAAAGAAGCTCTCCAGTGACGTTTGTTTTTTACTCATTTTGGCTAGAGTTAGCTTGTGGGCTTACCAAAACTGTGACTGAGACAAGTGCGCAGTGCAGGAAAGAGGTGCAGGTGGAAGTGGCAAATAAAATAATGGGCTGGCCACGCACGGACTAAAATAAGTGTCAGATACTGACTTAAAGCCTGTCACCAGATGCAGCTGTACAACGGAAGTACATCAACTCACTTGCCACTATAAAGCCTGCCACCAGATGCAGTTTAATTGTCACTTGCCACTCACTGATAGGGTTTTGATATGAGTCTGCAGGCAGTTAATTTATTACGGTCTCTGTGCAGTCAAACCTCTCTGCTGATGATAATCTGTGTTTGCAGCCGCTCCCCAGAACTAGCATCACCGCTTCAGCTCCACCTCAGATCATCAGGCATTAGATTCTCATAAGGAGCGTGCAACCTAGGTCCCTCGCATGCGCAGTTCACAGTAGGGTTCGCGATCCTATGAGAATCTAATGCCGCCACTGATCTGACAGGAGGGGGAGCTCAGGTGGTAAAGCGAGCGACGGGGAGGGCTGTAAATACAGATGAAGTTTTACTGACTCGTCCGCTGCTCACCCCCTGCTGTGTGGCCCGGTTCCTAACAGGCCACTGACTGGTACCAGTTGACCAGGGGGTGGGGACCCAGATCTACAGTAATCAAGACTGTGTGAAATTAGTGTAAGCATAGACAAATAATTCAATAAATAGTCAATTGATTATCTAAAAGATAAATTCATTCAATGAGGAAAGACTTCTCAACAAATAGTGTTGAAACAACTTGATAAATATATTCATAATAGCTTGTACCTGAAAACAACTCAAATTCCTACCAAAAGAAGACAGATAAATAGTCATATACATTGGAATCCTACTTATCAATTAAAAAAAAAGAATGTGGCTTCCCTGGTGGCGCAGCGGTTGAGAGTCCCCCTGCCGACACAGGGGACATGGGTTCGTGCCACAGTCCGGGAAGATCCCACATGCCGCAGAGTGGCTGTGCCTGTGAGCTATGGCCGCTGAGCCTGTGCGTCCAAAGCCTATGCTCCGAAACGGGAGAGGCCACAACAGTGAGAGGCCCGTGTACCGCACACACACACACAAAAAGAATGAATTGTTGTTACATCTAAGAGCATGAATGATTCTTTTTTTTTTTTTTTTGCTATATGTGGGCCTCTCACTGTTGTGGCCTCTCCCGTTGAGGAGCACAGGCTCCAGACGCGCAGGCTCAGCGGCCATGGCTCACGGGCCCAACCACTCCACGGCATGTGGGATCTTCCCAGACCGGGGCATGAACCAGTGTCCCCTGCATCGGCAGGCGGACTCTCAATCACTGCGCCACCAGGGAAGCCCCATGAATGATTCTTAAAAAATTATTTTGAGTAAAAGAATCCATGAACAAAAGAGAAAATATTTTATGACATTATTTATATGAAATACAAAAATAGACAAAACTAACCTATCATGTTAGAAATGAGAATAGTTGCCTACAAGGGTGTAAGGGTGAGGATTGACAGAAAAGGCACAAAAGTAAAATCCCTGGACTCATGGAAATGATCTATGTCTCAGTTAAGATGTTGGTTACATGGATATATGTCTGTCAAAACTCTGATTGTCCATTTAAGATCTTTGCATTTTACTGTATGTAGATATTCTTTCTTAGTGAAATGAAAAAATAAATAAATAAAATTATTTGAACTCTGGGAAGTGAATTATAATAATAGAAAATCTTCAGATTATACCAAAGTTGTCATTAAGTGAAAGAGAGGCATCTCAAATAGAAATAAGTAGATGTGAGGATTTTAACAAATAATCTGAGAATAAATCATTGGAAAATGATTTGAATTTCTTGCTGACTTGACATTAAAACTTATTTCAATGAAGGTAACATAATATGCCCTAACAAGGGCATCAGTGACACTGATAGCAGAGTGGTTTATGAATGTCGTGAATTCAGGAAGTATTTAAGATTAGCCATTGCACAAAAGAAACTTTAAGTTCCCTGTTCACACTTGATAAACTCAGAGAGGCTTTCTCAAACTTGACACCAATCCTGAAATACAGCATGACATTATCAGTAATGAATTATGAAGCAGAAAGAAACTTTTCTAAACTATCAATAATAAAGAACGATTTCATATCAGCCTTGCTAGAGTAAAGATTTTATTATATTTCTATTCTCCACAGAAGATGATATTACAAAATATTTATCATATGAAAAAGCAATCAAAGAGTATGCTGCCAGCAATGTAGTAAAAATGATTATAAATGTCTGTCAGAAATTTCATTAATGAATATATTAAGATATTATTCTGGGTTTTGTGATCACTGTGGTATATTTTAGCATTTTATAATTTGTAACTTGTTATGATTTCTCATTCTAAATACTCCCTTTACCTTCCCACCCAAATTTATAGTCATAATTTTGTAATCTTTTTTCTCAAGGAGGACAAGCAAAATGATATGAGATTCAATCTTCATGAAACCTGGATCTGGCCCTCCTTCAATTCCTTTCAAGGGTCATATCTTACAGGTGGTAACAATGTCCCATCTTTACATTCCTAGGATACTGCACCACCCTTGTGTTTTTCCCACCCTCAGCCTCATCCCTATAGGCTACTCTTCTCTACTACTTCCCTATTGCATTAATAGGTTAATTCCATTTGAAACACTTGAACTTAAAGTTCAAATAAGGACTTATGGTTTCATGATCAGCTCTTTTTCTTCCAAACACATAATCCATATTTTATCTTCTTAACAATTTGTCAATCGACTCTAATGTTCTTTATATTATTGTCTCTAAATCTCCGTAAAAAGGACTTTTTTTTGATAGGGAAAGAAATAAGATTATAACACAGAATAGATATCACCAGCTAATCCCTAATTGATTTAATACACTTATGGCTGAATAAATATTGTAATACAAATAACAACAATAAGATTTTATAACATTCAACTCCAAAGAGAGAAGGGGAAATATCCAAAGATCTATTCCAATTTCTTTTCTCCTTTTTCTTCTGGACCTTACAAAATTCACAATGGCCAGAAAATAGTTAAGATTTACAAGATGATATCTTTGCCAGTGGGTGAATAGAAGATTTAATCACTGTTGCCCTGACTTAGCTGGCAAAACAGTTCAAACATGAAGAATTAGATTATTATGCAGTTATTTTAAATTATGTTTACATTAAAAATTATGACAGAAAAATATTCAAAATAAATTTAAAAGATGGTTACAAAATGGGGTGTACCATATAATACTAGTGTTTATTTTTAAAACATTCTGTATATGTATGTAAAAGTCTAGAAGGAAATAGAAGAAAATGTTAACAGTGAAAGACATCTCTGGGTGGTATGACTGCTGAGTTTCTTTCTTTAAGTTCGACCATAGTTACCATGCTTCTATGACTATATGTTTCATTTTATAGTAAAGAAGTTTTAAAAATAAAGTTTCTATAGAAGGCTTAATGACATGAGAATTATTCACAATACAATAGAGAAGAAATAAGCTAAAAATATTTTATATACACTATGATTCCAGGATACAAGATATGTGTGTGTATACATAAGTACATGTATATACAAATGCATTTTATTTAAATTTTTAAAAATATATACAAACCAGATCTATGTCATATTTACTGGGAAAAGATCAGAAGGCAGTATAACATATAGTTAATAGGGGTTCTTTCAAGGATTTGAGTATATGAGTGATTTTCACTTTCTCTTTTATACTTTTTATGTTCAAATTTTTCTGCAATTAATATATACTGCTTTTTAAATGAAGGAGCAAGAACAAGACAGAGGGCAAGAAAACGTTCAGAAAACAGTTTCTCTTTTGCTTTATAACAATAACTGCTCCTAGTAATACTGCATAAAGCCAAACATTTCTTACCTCAAATCTGGGATGAATATCCTCACCACATTCAGAGAGTGGAAAAGAACAAACCTCAAGCATAAAGATTTTTCAGCCCAAATATGGGTATGAACACTGGAGAAAAATTAGGGGAGTACAAGGAAGAGAAAAATGCAGCAGAACAAAGCAAATGACCAAACAGATAAGCAAAGATATTTGTAAAGATCTGTAATTAGGTCAGCAAGCTCAGGAGTGATTATAGTTTGACTTTGAGACATTGTTGAGGGTGCCTGCAGGACTCCAATACATACACAATCTGAACAAAGACATTGCAAGAAGCCATTATCAACACAGCCAATAAGATCAAGAAAAATCGAAGCACACACACACACACACACACACACACAGGGCCAAGTCATGAATGCAGCCCCTGAAGCATGGATGGGCTGGAACACAGATCTGACAAATGATTACCAACTATTTAAAGGGGCAAAGCGGTGGGAAGGTGAGGGTGGTGTCAGGTATTCCTGGTAAATTAAACTCACACAGAGAACATTTAGTAATAACAATACCCATTCTTAAATAAAGAAGTTAACTCTTTCAGTTATGTTTGACTTCTAATTTCCCCTGCATTGTGCTTTTAGTGAACAAATATCTTCATTCAAATTTGATAAATATCAATACAATGTGGTACGGTTTGCCAAAGAAATACTTACCCTGACAGATTTTAAGAACCTTCATTAACAAACCAGTGTCCAAGTAAAAGTCAATTCTGCCCGATTAAATTTGACATCAGCTCAACCTACCCTGTGTGTAGAGAAATTGGGGTAGAGGTGGTTTTGTGTATATATATATAAACCACTATCAGTTGAAAATTACAGCATCCTAAAAACAAAACCAAAAAACTGAGGTGAGTCTGATTGTCAATGTCCTCTGAATAGTACTCTTTTTTTTTTTTTTTTTTTTTTTTTTTTTGCGGTACGCGGGCCTCACTGTTGTGGCCTCTCCCGTTGCGGAGCACAGGCTCCGGACGTGCAGGCTCAGCGGCCATGGCTCAGGGGCCTAGCCACTCCACGGCATGTGGGATCTTCCCGGACCGGGGCACGAACCTGTGTCCCCTGCATCGGCAGGTTGACTCTCAACCACTGCACCACCAGGGAAGCCCTGAATAGTACCTCTTAACATTTACTAATCTCTTTGTAGTTTGCATGTTATTGGTATAGAAGTATTCATTTCATCTAACTGGTTTGAATTGAGTAGGTTAGGTATTATGGAATGACCAAAAGTTACAAGAAAAGTTTTCAGCTGCATTTCATCCCTAAGTTAGGATGGCTCTCTAGTACCAGACCCCAGGGACAAATCACACATCCCCTCTCAGGGGAAGCTCCCATCAGCAGTGCTGAAGTACATGTAAGAGTTGAGGCTAGGCACCAGTCCATGGGAAACCTATAAACTGAACCAAAATCACCAGTGAACTTTCAGAGGGTAATAACTTCTGTTCACTTCTACCTTACCTATGTTTAAACCAGTGATTCACCTCTGAAAAGCCATTTTTAAAAATCACGATACCTTTTAACCATCCACAAAACAAGAGCCTAATCTCTTTTAAAATCTACTGTTTATACTAATAGATATGATTATTTCAAGTAAGTATGGAAGACCTAATTCCAGGGGGAAAATGATATGTATATGGTTTGAGTGCAAGGGCTTTTTGTTTTTTTTCAAAACAGATTACCTCATGTAGCATAATCTCTGTCTTCAAATTGAGGAGATGGAAGAAATGAGATGAGATTAGAAAGAGATATGTAATCAGTATGGTAGATAATATTTACTACAAGGATATAGTCAAGAGGCAGGCAGGTGTTAAAATGAGCCATTGTCAGGCTTCCCTGGTGGCGCAGTGGTTGAGAGTCCACCTGCCGATGCAGGGCACACGGGTTCGTGCCCCGGTCTGGGAGGGTCCCACATGTCGTGGAGCTGCTGGGCCCGTGAGCCATGGCCGCTGAGCCTGCGCGTCCGGAGCCTGTGCTCCGCAATGGGAGAGGCCACAAAAGTGAGAGGCCCGCGTACTACAAAAAAAAAAAAAAAAGCCATTGTCTAGAACAGTAAGTTACTTAAACACCTTTGTGAGTTTTAGAAGGAGAAACACCAACTTTATTCTGTTTTCAAAGGTGAGATATCAACTACTTTGGAAACTAAAAATTCTAACTTCAGGTCCTTGGAACTTAAACTTAGAAGTCTGATATAAAAAAAAGAAATAACTCTCTTACAAAATATGCATTTGTGTATTTGAATATGCAAATGATTGGTAATTAATAATTTATTGGAAGTGGTCTAAAAATCATTGCTTTATTCTATATATTGATCTAAAAATCATTGTTTTATCTTATGCATGAATTAAGTCCTGGAAAAAGGAGGAAAAAAGTCTCAATATTTAATATTGTTGTAAAATTTTACAAATTGCCATCCAAGGAGTACAAGCAAATAATGATAATTCTACCATTAATATAGTGGCTAATATTTTTCTAATTTTACTAACACCATACCTAGGTATTTTTCAAGACAGGTATTATTTTCAAGACACGTATTATTTTCAAGACACGTATTATTTTCTTAATTTTATAAACCATAACCAATAAACCTACAGTAAGAAAGAGTCAGAATTGCATCATGAGGTTTCTTTTTTCCTTTCTCTCTTTCTTTTTTTATTATTGTCAAACCCAGCAAACAGCCTCATACAGGGTGTAAATAATCCACAAATACCATTCCAGGTTTTTTTTTTAATTCCCTTTACCTGATTCAAATAAAAGAGATCAAACATGAAAGAAGATCTCTCATAGGCTCCTGTATACCTTCACACTGTTCTTTCAGGTGATCATGAACTATTGCCTTAACACTCCATTCATTTATTATTCGATTCCATCTGTCCATTCACTCATTCATTCAATTCAGTAGGGAAATCGCCATAGTCAGGGCATTTATAGTTCTTGTCCTCACAGAGTTTATAACTTAATGGAGGATATTGAGGAATGAAAAGCTGGTGCAGCACAATAAGCCCTGTGATAAGAGAATTTGAGACTTGAGCAGTATGAAAGGCTTCCCAGAGGAAACAGACTTGAAGAGGAGTGCATTTAGTCTTGGCAGAAAAAAAAGAAAAAGAGTCCTGCCCCTTGTGCCCCACTCTCGAGCATAACTTAGCTCAGTCAGTAGTATCCCAAAACTCTACTGCCCTCTACCCGTTCATTTGGTGGTCCTAATCAATAGACAATCAATAGACCATTTGATAATCTTATTACTGTAACTGAATGGTCCTCTAGAGAGCATACAAATTTACACAGAGAAAATGTTTTAACATCAGAATCTCCAAAATGTAAAAATCAGATGAAAATGTGAGTGCTCTGGGGCTTCCAGCCTATTCATATTTGCTTATTCACCCTCATTTTACCAGAAGTAGGATAGAGTTACATAATACTCTTCTTTGTAAAGTTGCTCATCCTGATATAGATATTATACTAATACTATTCTCTAGATAAGGATGTGCACAGGGTGAAGAATAATAAAGGCATAAAGTCAGGATGGATTTTAATTCCTGGTCCTTGAGAATTCCATTAAGCTATATGATTTCCCACAACCATGATTCTACCAATCAATTACACTAATAGTGTAAAGGGAACAACCGAACCACAACATTAAAGTGACAAATAAGTGTTTCTGTTTAAGAGAATGAAATGAACTTTAAAAACAGAAACTATTATATATGAAAGTATGTGTTTCATAGAGATTTTTGTGGTATTTTCTAAACATGAAAGTATTAAATTTATCCTCAAATAATAACATAGGGGGTACTTAATAAATCCATATTAGAAAAAGATGGATAAATGGAAAGATAAATAATGTATTTATTTATTTAACATCTATTGGATACTATATTCCTAGTACTATTTCAGATATGAGTCAGTCCTCTAAGGTGTCTGCTCTCGAGAAAATGAGCTCTGTGGACCTGGGAGAGGAATGAGGGGGCCAGTATGTCTGGAATATGCTGGGAAAAATAATACAGGATGAGCTTGGAAACATAGGCAGGTACCAAGTAGTGCGTGATCTTATAAAGCCAAGGTACTCATTTTAAGAGCTAAATACTAAAATAATATAATTTATGATTTTAAAAAATCACTCAGCTTATTGTCAGGTTTACAGTGAGAAAGTGTAGAAATGAGACTAGTAAAGCATCTTGCTGGTAGGAGGTATCAGTAGCTCAGGTTACAGTGGTATCTGAGCAGACAAAAAGAGTATAGATTCCAACTAGGCTTATATGTTTGAAAATGGTACTAGCTGATGGACAACGTGTGAAAGTCAAAGGGAAGATAAATCAAGGGGTTGAGTAACTGATTAGATGATATCATTTACTGAGCTCAAAAAGACAGAGCACAGCATACTTGGGGAAAATCAAGGGTTCCATTTTGGCCATATTAACTTTGAAATGCCTGTTAGACATTTGAGATGAGGCCATTGGATATATAATCTGGAGATGCAAACTGGAGAATATATATATATATGTGTGTGTGTGTGTGTGTGTGTGTGTGTGTGTGTGTGTATAGTGAGAGAGAGAGAGAGAGAGAATAGACAAGATTAGAGAGACATGTAGCATGTAGTTTTGGATGCCTTCCAACATTTAAAGTTTTGGTAGAGAAGGAGTCAGCAGAAAACTGTTAAATAGCCAACAAGGTGGATGAATAGTGAGGTGGGAGAGAAGTCACAGAAACCAAGAATTCCAAGAAGGAAGGAGTCATCAGCTATGCTGAATGCTGCTGAAAAGTCAAGTATGATGGGGACTAGATAAGTGAGCACTGAATTTGACATTAAGGGATCATTTGGTAATTTAATAAGCAAATTCAGTGGTGTACAGACAGTAGCAGGAGTGGCGTGGGAGGATGAGTGAATTTGAAGTGAAGACAGGGAGGTAGTGAGTGTGCACAACTATTGAGAATTTTTGCTGCCAAAGAGAGCAGAGAAATGAAAAGGTAGCTAAAAGCAGGGTGGTGGGATTAAGAGATTTTCCTGTTTTGTATGTGATGTTATATGTACATGTTAAAGTTACCAGTGCATATTTATATGAATCGTACACGAGAGGTGGAAAACGTGAAGATTTCATGATTCAGATGAGAGGATAAATCCAAGTGGGAAGTCCCTGATAAGAACAAGAGTAAAGGGTGCAGGATGCAAAGGGATAAATTGCAGGACTATCTCCTTGATAGAATAGAAGCAGGGACTCCTTGTCCCTTGTAAAAAGTAGAAAAAAGAGAGTATGGTACGCATACAGAGTATGGACACCTCCTCTAACTGTTTTCAAATCCAATGAGTTCTCAGGTGAAGGGTGAGGTGAAGCAGAGATATCTTGAGTGAGCAGGGTTTGATGCATATATTGCAGTGGCCAAGTGCAAAATGAAAATGCAAGGACCTTTGTTGCAAAAGCAGGAAAAAAAGCACTAAAAGTACTCGATATAATCTTTTCCTTTCTTCTGCTGTCTTTCTCTTAACTTGCCATTATGTATTTTCTTTGTCATATAATGCCACTGTAAGTAAAGAAAAATTAAAATATTAAATTACTAGCACTTAATTTAAGCATTTCTTTTTATATTGTACAATGCCAGTTTTAACTGGAAATATAAAGGCACTAACTCATTTAAAGAATTACTGAAATTATACAATTTGTATTCCAGAGTTAATCCCTGGAGGGTGCCTCAAAATGACTAGAAAAGACAATGAAAACTAGATTCAGGAAGGTTGGAAGGCAGAAAAGATGCCCTGCCAGGCATGGAGTCAGCAGCGGGGAGTGCTCCCTTGGGAACTGGTATACACATGGGACCAGTTCAAACACTTATTTGTGCCTAGGGGTCCCTGCTTGTGGCTCAGGACATAGGTGCTGGGCAACTTTTCCTGCCTGCTGCTAGACTGATGTATTGCAACCTGAAGGGGCGGGGGTGGGGAAGGGGTGGTGGTGATCTGGAAAAGTCGAGCCGGGCACCACCTCTTCCCATAGGCCTGCCGCCCCAACCATGGTGAACAGGCAGTATCCAGGGTCTTTAAACCCCTGTGCATGCATGGATGCATCCTCAGTACTCAGGATGCACTGGATCAAGGGTGGGCTAGGGGCTTTCTCCCACCCATACCTAGTCTGAGCCTGCCCACCCCCTGGATGCATGTGTAACTGTCAGCCTAGGGTGAGATGGCTGCCACCACAACCCATCCAAGGCCTTTGTGTGGGGGAGAAGGACAACAGCAAACAAAGGCCTCTCCCAACTAACACAACCTAGTCACTGCCCCAGGGAGAGAGTAACATCCTTCCTGGATGGGGAGGCTGGGCAAGGGTATGGGGTGTCAGGGAGAGTAGATGGCATAGAACCCATTCCCAGGAGGCAAGGAGGTAGCAAGAGACAGGATTATGCATAAACCAAGACTCCAAGGGCCTGCCAACTGCTCCATTGTCTGATAGGACATCATTTACCAAACATAAGATCTAAGATAACATTATTAAGAGTTTCAAGACAATAATGAGAAGCAATCACAGGCCATTAAGCCAGAGTTCTGTGTGTGGTTTCTGAGCATGGGGCTTTGTGTGTTTGCACTGGTTGTGTATCCATGAAGATGATCCTGTGTGGAAGGACTTGAAAGAGATCATTGGCTAGGTGCAGGTATGTTGGCTTTGTAAAGCCAAATCCATTAGCACAGCGTAATTGGGAGACATTTCTCCGTGAATTTTGCATGTTTCTGCATATCTTGCAAGCAGAGGCACTGATTGCCTTTAATTCAAGACCGTTTTTTCAAGGATGTCTGGATAGTGAACAGCCTTGAAAGACAGAGATATTGTATTTATCCAAAGCAAAGTGGAAGCAGGTTTTTGCCCATTATGAAAGATCCAGACTACCGAATCTCAGGATTCCCCTCCTGAAAGCAGCTCATGATGTGTGCAGCTGTTATCTAGCCTTCCTCGTGTCTACCTGTGGGACCTGGATCTTAGAGAACTGCCCCTACCCCTACTCCAAAATGCTGACACTCTGGCTACCAGTCAGGCCATCATTCATCTCTGACCCAGGAATTGCATATCTTTTAACAGCATCCATTAATATGTGGTAGACTAACTTGTTAGCTTGCAAGTAAGGTAAAAATTCTGCTTCTTTTCTTTTTTTAAATTTATTTATTTTAGGCTGCATTGGGTCTCCGTTGCTGTGTGCAGTCTCTCTCTAGTTGTGGCGAGTGGGGGCTACTCTTCGCTGTGGTGTGTGAGCTTCTCACTGTGGTGGCTTCTCCTGTTGTGGAGCACAGGCTCTAGGCACATGGGCTTCAGTAGTTGTGGCACACAGGCTCAGTAGTTGTGGCTCATGGGCTCTAGAGCGCAGGCTCAGTAGTTGTGGCACACGGGCTTAGTTGCTCCATGGCATGTGGGATCTTCCTGGACCAGGGATCGAACCTGTGTCCCCTGCATTGGCAGGTGGATTCTTAACCACTGTGCCACCAGGGAAGCCCCAAAATTCTATTTCTTGATATTTTTCCTTTAGTTATGTCCTCTCTGATAAAGACTTTCCAAGAATAACTGAATTTGCAAAACACACTCTAAAATCCAGGGCATTGTCATTCCCCTGTTAGCAGATATAGTAAATGGAAGCATCCTGTCTGGAAAAAATAAAGCTTCTGGCTACTAAAACCGTGATTCACAAAGTGTGTTTCATTGGATCATAATCAGTGATACATACATACACATAAAGTCGCCTATATGATATAAATTCAAAGTAATGTTTTACTACAGAAGTTCTAAGATTAATGAAGTGTGCAAATTTTTTCTTCATACGTCAGTAACAATTGAGCATTATTCTCAATAGAAGTGTATGTATTCACATGTAAATTGAATAATTCACTGTTGTGATAATGTTATGTACATTATAAAACACACAAAAATAAAATGAAATAGAAATATTATAAAAATAAATATTAAAAAAATGTTCTCAAGTTTCCTTCCTACCTCCTATTGAATTATCTTGTGCACCCTATGATATTGATGTACCCCATTTGGAGACTGGTGTTTTAATGTGTTTGATATACATTACAAATCAGCAAAAGAAGATGTATTATGTGCAGAGTTTCTCCAACATTTGTAACCATGGAAGTTTCCCCCTATACTCCAGGAATCTTTTAAGATGAGTGTTTCTTAAAAGGTGCCTTAAAAATATTGATCTGTTTTCCAAAGGTTGCAAACTGGTGACCTAGAGCACTCTCTTTATTTCAATTGAGTTTATATGACTTTATTAGCAATGTAGCTAGTCTCCAGCTTACCTACTCATAGTACTTCTGTTTGCATTAGAAATCTCCTTTACTAGTTCATCTATCTAACATGTAAAGTTCTTTTAGTTTTTTACCACCACTTGTACTGGTTTTAAACATCACATGAAGTTCAGTGGGAAGCTTCACAGTCTTTGAGGAGCATAATTTCTTCAGAGTGAACAGATAATTTTGGCCAGGGAGAGTAGGTGATAGCTTGCTTGAGTTGGACCTACACCAAATTGTTGTGCAGGGTAAAAGAACAGTTAATGCCCCTCCCCACTACTGTTTTAGGATTTTTTTGTGCCCCAAACAGCATATTTATGATTTTAACATTACAGCTTTAGCCTATGGCCGAGCTTGAGGAAGACAGTTGCTGGCTGATACAATATTTAAAGAATAAGAGACATTAGTTTGTCATTTCTCTTTTGTCACCAACCCCATCAGCAAGAGACAAATTTTTCACACAAATTAAAAATGTTAAGTTTACTTCAGAGTTATCTTAGTGGATTTCAAATCAGCTTAGAAAAGAAAAGAAAATTTAAATATTTCTCAAATTCTTACAATGAGGGTAAATTAAACATTTCAGAGTATAATCACTGAATCATATTAATCCAGTGAAATTTGCATTGCTTCTGTGATCCAGTGAACGAAAGGCAAGAAGAAAGAAATTACACAAACATCAGGGTTAGTGCCTTCTTTTACTTGAAACGTTTTCAAATGTTAGCAAGAAAAGGGAAACATTTTGCAAGGTTCTGTGCCAACTGGAATTGTACTGACATTCATTGAATTCCCACAGGGAAAGAGTGGATGAGACAGTAATTGATTTCTTCCAAGGGGATCCATCACCCATGACTCTCACTGTTCTTCTACATCATTAGTCAGACAAAAGAAAGTTTCCTAATGGGGTTTTAGATTCTCTTGAATCAAAAAAAAAAAAAAAACAACAAAAAGCATTTCCAGATGTTTTAAGTATTAACTTTCAAAATTGTATATGATACATCATGTTTTTGTTATTCTCAACTAACTGATAAAGAGAGTCATTTAGCATGAACTTTAATTAAAAAGTGGAACTAATATTGGACAGAATCAAAAGAGAAAGTCTAATGAATAAGGTATCTAGAATGAAGTTTTTGCCATAGGTACAGCACAGTTATGGAGTGGTCAAAATAGTGTGATTTAATTACCCTACATAGGGGAATGTATTGGAGACAGATGAAAGATAAGACATTTAAATGACTGAGCACCCGGAAGCTGTCCATCCCGCCGGCTTGCCGGCACCTGGAGTCCGCGCTACTGGACTGAGGACACCTGCGTGTCTTCCGCGCTCTCCCCGCCGGCCCGTCACCCCTGCCTCGCGCACGATGGTGAGCAGTGTGTTGTGCCGCTGCGTGGCATCCCCGCCGCCGGACGCTGCAGGCACCACCTAGCCGTCCGCCTCATCGCCGGTGTCCGTGGACCCTTGCGGCGGCGCCGTCTGCGGGGGCTCGGACCACCGGCTGCGCCTTTGGAGCCTTTTCCAGACTCTCAAGTCAACCGCGAAGGCCGCCTGTGTGTCAACGACCTGGCCGTGGGACTTCGGCTCCTGGGACTGCACCGCACAGAGGGCGAGCTCCGGAAAATTGTACAAGCTGGCGACAAAGACCTCAATGGGCAGCTAGACTTTGAAGAGTTTGCCCATTATTTCCAAGATCACGAGAAGAAACTGAGGCTGGTATTCAGGAGTTTGGACAAGAAGAATGTTGGACGGATCGACGCGCAGGAGATCATGCAGTCCCTGCGGGACCTGGGAGTCAAGATATCTGAACAGCAGGCAGAAAAAATCCTCAAGAGCGTGGACAAGAGTGGTACAAGGAACTTGACTGGAACGAGTGGCGAGACTATCGTGTCCTACATCCCGTGGAAAACATCCCTGAGATCATTCTGTACTGGAAGCATTCCACGATCTTTGATATGGGTAAGAATCTGACGGTCCCCGATGAGTTCACAGTGGAGGAGAGGCAGACAGGGATGTGGTGGAGACACCTGGTGGCTGGCGGTGAGGCGGGGGCCGTATTGAGAACCTGCACGGCCCCGCTGGACAGACTCAAGGTGCTCATGCAGGTCCACGCCTCCCGCAGGAACAACATGTGCGTCATGGGTGGCTTCACCCAGATGATTCGAGCAGGAGGGGGCCAAATCACTCTGGCGCAGCAACGGCATCAATGTCCTCAAAATTGCCCCCGAGTCGGCCCTCAAGTTCATGGCCTATGACGCAGATCAAGCCTCTCATTGGGAGTGACCAAGAGACTCTGAAGATTCGCGAGAGGCTTGTGGCAGGGTCCTTGGCAGGGGTCATCGCCCAGAGCAGCAGCTACCTGATGGGGGTCTTGAAGACCCACATGGCCCTGCATAAGACAGGCCAGTACTTGGGCATGCTGGACTGTGCCAGGAAGATCCTAGCCAGAGAGGGCATGGCCGCCTTCTACAAAGGCTATGTTCCCAACATGCTGGGGATCATCCCCTATGCTGGGATAGACCTGGCCGTCTACGACATGCTCAAGAATGCCTGGCTGCAGAGCTATGCAGTGAACAGCGCACACCCCAGTGTGTTTGTGCTCCTGGCCTGTGGCACCGTGTCCAGCGCCTGTGGACAGCTGGCCAGCTACCCACTGGCTCTAGTCAGGACCCGGATGCAGGCCCAAGCCTCCATTGAGGGCTCTCCAGAGGTGACCATGTGCAGCCTCTTCAAACAGATCCTGCGGACCGAGGGGGCCTTTGACCTGTACTGGGGGCTGGCCCCCAACTTCAGGAAGGTGATTCCGGCCGTGAGCATCAACTACATGGTGTACGAGAACCTGAAGATCACCCTAGGCGTGCAGTCGCAGTGACGGGAGGGAGGCCAGCCTGCCCGTGGACTCGCTGATCCTGGGCCTGCAGCCCCGGGGTGTGTAGCCATCTCATTCTGTGAATGTGCCAACACTGAGCTGACTTAAGCCAAGCTGTGAAAACCCTATAGGATGCACCTTCAAGGGTTGGGGGCAGAGCCAGCAGGCCCACAGTGTTTGTCCTGCTGACGCTGGCTGACCCTCGTGTCCGTCCCAGGGAAGATGGTGTTCCTCAGGGTCTAGGGCTCAGCAGAACACAGGCTCGCACGTGTGGGGACAGGACGTTTCCTGCGGTGCCTGCCAAATAGCTGGGCTGGAAGCTGGCTTAGTTCTTCCATCACGACCTCGCAGCCAGACCATTGGTGCAGGGCGCTTTCGGGCCCACCTTGCTTCCTTCCTTGCTGCTGTTTTAAATGGTAGGAGGAGGGCCTGCAGCCCACTCCCCACACTGCTCCTCTCTGCTCAGTCCATGGGGAAGGGTAATTCTACCCTACCTAAGCCTGACTTCCCAACTGGCAGTGCAGCCACTGGCAGGGAAGAGGGAGGAGTCTGGCTTCTGAGCTGCCCTGCAGATGGGCACCTGGATCCCCATGTGCATGACGAGGGCAAGGCTGCCTGGCGTCCTGGCACGTCGCTTCATGGGTCCTGGGACCCAGGGGGCCTCTGCTGCCTGCTGCTGGGGGCTCTTGGGGCTCTGAGCTGGCCCTGGCCTCTGTCAGGACTGGCACCAGCCCAGAACTAACTCCCTCTCCCTCCCCGCTGGCATGAGGGCAGTGGGCACTGTGTTGAAGCAAGACGGGCAGTTTCTGCCCTGAGTCTGCAAGCCTGGTGAGAGAAGGAAAAGGTGTTCAAGGCCTTAATTATGTATTGTTGGAAAAGACAAGCTGGACAAAGGTACAAGTTCTGTTCTTCCAGAGGGAAGACAAAGAGAGCCAATGGCTTGGCTGACTGCATTAAAGTCTCTTTCTGACACACTGGGGATTCGTGTCCAATCCCAACTGGGGCAAAGTGGGACTGGCCTCACATTCCACTGATGCAACGTATCACACTGCTTGGAGCCTATTTATTTTGTATTTATTTGAACAGAATTATGTCCTAACTATTTTTATAGATTTGTTTAATTAATAGCCTGTCATTTTCAAGTTCATTTTTTATTCATATTTATGTTCCTGGTTGACTGCACCTTCCCAACACCTGTGAGGTGGGGTGGGAAGAGGAAGGAGGGGGCCATGGGAGTGACCCTTCTTGATACTGCATCATGTCTGTCCAAAGAAATTCCTCTCGGAACTGGTGACAGAAGAAAGGCAAGAAGGCAGAAGGACCCTGATCATGGAGAGACAGTCCTTTGGCGGGTCAGGGCAGGACCAGCACCTAGGAGGCCTTAGGATCTGAGCGTTTGATCAGGGGCCAGGAAGAGTGGGGGAAATCTCAACCCTGCTGAAGATAGAAGTCCAAATCATTTCTTGGACTGGGAGGGATTTCTTTATCCACCCTTTTTGAAGGGCAAGGAAGTGAGGTGCCTATCACTGTGAGTTTGGGGTGGGGGCCAGAGGAGAGGGAGGCCGTCTCCCCACCTGCACCTGTGAAGTGGGCTCCCTCTGTCCTGGCCCCGCCTCCACCCCTGCTCAATAACGCTGGCGTGGAACAGCACAGTCACACTTCCATTCACTGGAACGGCCTGATGAGAACAATTTAAATAGGATGCAAAGATCAATGCAAGATTTATTGTTATATGTAAATAGAGTTATAACAGGAATTGGTGACAAAGCAAATTAAGAAAGAATTGGCAGTTGTCATTTAAAACAGCCTTCTAATAAAGTTGTTTCAGAGATGAAAGAAATAAAGGATTGAGCAGTAAACAGGGTAAGGTAGACATAGAAATTGTCCAACATAAGTGTTTTTAGTTCATATCCAGATTTCTCTCTTAAACCTTCAAGACTTTAAGAGGGCCTGTTTGGTACTCCCTAAATTACTGTAGCACTTAAACTGGAAAACTATAGTAAACCACTGAAAGGAATTAGAGCCAGAGATGATGATAAGCATGCAGTCTCATATTCAACCAAAAAAATCAATGAACTTGCATTAGGTTTTAAATGGTTCCTGTTTATACCCAGTAGAACATCCGAAAGGAGAGTGCAAAATCTTATCATCTTACCAGCGTGCATTCTCTCTGCTGTTTTCTCTCCCTCTCTCTCTCTCCATATATATATATATATTTGTTTCTTTTATATTATGTCTCAGTGGGAGCAAGATACAATCCTCTTTGAAGTTGCCATCACAGTGTATTTTTGTGGGCTTCTACTTACATGGCCTAGGATGAAGAATCATATACGGTAGAGCCACTTGTCTATAACAAAGTACAAAGGCAGGGGGTAGAAGCAAGATATCAGTTGAATAGTAGGACTTTCATTTCAAGATCTATTTCTTGAAGTATAGAACACTGGCTCTCTCTTTTTTTGCTCATGCTGCTAAGATGGTAACTAAATTAATAATTTGATTGCAAGGTATGAAGTTTATTAATAAGGAGCGTGGGAGAGGCAAATAAGAATGAGATTACAGAGCAGTGCTGATAGTAGTTAGTATCAAGCATTAAAGCCACTCCCTCTGCACAATTAAATTCAGTACTGAACATTTGGAAACAATAGAAACTAATAAAAAATTGGCTGGGCCTTCCCAAAGTGAGGGAAATGCAAAGCTATGTAGATACTTTCAAAGCTACATAAATACTTGGAAGTGATGATAGCAGAAGTTAGGGCAATGGGCTCATGATTAAACTGGCATGAAGAATCTCCAGCTGGAATAATGCAATTCCAAAAAAGCAATGTTAGTAGCACTGACTGGTCATCCAAGGACTGATCTATTCTGGTTCAAATACTGAACACCCTGATTTGAGTTTCTAACTTTGTTCCTCAAAGAGGTGTCAAAATTATTGTAACAATGTTGATTTTCTTCTTTTCCCTACCCTGTAGCCACAAGCATAAGTTCCATCCACAGTATAAGAATGTATGTTTACAATTATAATTCCTGAGTTTGGGAACATTGTTCCTATGTTTCCTTACTTAAGAGAGTATCTGAGTAACCCAAACTCTGATCACTATCCATACCGACTGTCCATGTTAACTCAGGCAATCCTAACTTTATTTCATCTCAGCATAGCTATTTTCTGCTGATGAATTAAATAGGAAAATGTTGTTTCAGGTTGTGTTTTAAGGTTGTGCCCTAGAGAGAAATTCAAGAATCATTTTAGTCAACAGAGCTGCATTTCCTAGCCTACATTTGATTGAATGTGTTCTGTCCACAAAGTGCTTTGGAGCAAAGATGGTAGGTGATATATAATAACTAAATAGACAGAACTATATTGGGGCATTTAGGGTGGGAAACAGAAGAAACATGCCCATTTATAGATGTTGCCATCAGGCTGTTCGAAGGGAAACTGGTACAAAACGTGTTGTCAATAAGAGCAGATTCAATAAATCATTGTTATTAATATAAGCCAAAATCAATCACTTGGGGAAATATCATTTTTAAATGTTTATTTGATCATCAGGTTTCGTACCCAAAGTAGCCATATTTATTAATTTCTTTTCTCCACATCAGTTTTTATCCCATTTTAGACTTCTACATTAATAATATGTAGAAGCACACATTACTACACATTAATATGTAGAAGTACACACTACCTCCTTCCAACAAATTTAAATTGCTGATAATCTCTAAAAATGCCAGGAATAGAACTATCCTGTTGATACCCATCAGCCCAGAATTAGTGGAAATAATATTATTATTTTAAGTCACTAAGTTTTGGGGGTGATTTTTATGTTGCAACATATATCTAAAAACTTAACATAGAAATAAATAAAACATTTTGAAATTTGTTCAGATTTTTTCAAATGTTTCACATTGATAAAATGTGATCTCCAAAATTAATATTACAGCTCAGTCTCTCACGATATATGGATGGAAAAAATCATACACACACACACAATGCCCACACATACACTCACACACACACTATATTATTAAACAGAACTAACTCAAACATTAAAAGAATAATAAATACTACAAATAAGAGTGGTTCATCCTAGCAAAGCAAGTGCAATGCTAGGAGTATGATGGAGATCTGAATAATGAGGCATTCTCACATATAATCAGAGGGGGAATAAACTGAAACAGCCTTTGGGAAGGCAATATATCAATATCGAAATTTAACATACATATGCTTTTTTATCTAGTAATTCCATTATTAGGTACTTATCTGATGGGAAGGCTGAAATAAAACTATGGCCTAGGACTTCCCTGGTGGCACAGTGGTTAAGAATCCACCTGCCAGTGCGAGGGACACGGGTTCAATCCCTGGTCCAGGAAGATCCCACATGCCGTGAAGCAACAAAGCCTGTGTGTCACAACTACGGAGCCTGCGCTCTGGAGCCCACGAGCCACACTACTGAAGCCCATGTGCCACAACTACTGAAGCCCGTGTGCCCAGAGCCCATGCTCCACAACAAGAGAAACCACCGCAATGAAAAATCCATGCACCACAACGAAGAGTAGCCCCCGCTCACCGCAACTAGAGAAAGCCTGCGCACAGCAATGAAGACCCAACGCAGCCAAAAATAAATAAATATGGCCTAATATATACAAGATAGATTATTGATTGTGGCATTGTGTGTAAGAGTTAAAAACTGAAAAATAAAATCTAAATATCCATAAATAAGAAAATGATTGATTTATTTTTAAAATCCTTATTAGGCAGAAGTTTACAATAAATTAAATAAGTGCTTAATATATCTAAGATGGATGAACTGAGGGAAAAACGTATGTTATAAAATGATATAGAATACAGTGAGTTGTTGATACCATCTGTATAAAAGGTGTATATGCCTTTTCTTGAAATTGCATACAAAATTTTAAGAAAGAAACACAAGAAAACATTAAAGATATTACAGTAATTAATTTGGTTAGTGGGATGGGGAAAGAGGAGAGAGAAGAGAAAAGTTTACTATTTATATTAAACATTTCTATTTGTCTTTAATTGTTATATTCATGAATAGATAGATAGATAGATAGATAGTTAGACAGACATTCCATGTTTATGCATTGATCTCAGCACTTTCTGATGTATTTACTTATTTTCTTCAAGTACCTCCTGTCACCATTTTTGTTAGGTAGGCAAGGGTTTTTCACAGTATCTCTCTTTTAATAAAATTTAACAGATTTTATTAAATTTCTTTATCTATTAAAAGAGAGACAATACAAATGTGTACTTTTTTTATGTTTTTTTGCAGTACGTGGGCCTCTCACTGTTGTGGCCTCTCCCATTGCAGAGCACAGGCTCCAGACGCACAGGGCCAGTGGCCATGGCTCACGGGCCCAGCCGCTCCGCGGCATGTGGGATCTTCCCGGACCGGGGCACGAACCCGTGTCCCCTGCATTGGCAGGCGGACTCTCAACCACTGCGCCACCAGGGAAGCCCCAAATGTGTACTTTTGAAACAATTATTTCACTTCTAGAAATATACTTTAAGACAATGTTTTGTAAACTATAATTTTATTAATTAGTGGGTGGGGAAAGCAATTTATCAAGTAAAAATCAACATTTCATGTAGAATAGAATAGAATAGAATAGAATAGAATAGAATAGAACCAAACAAGAAAATACAAAGTTCATGAGATGTAGAAAGGTTGAGAACTGTGTTGGAAAACGTTTGATGTATACGAGCATATGTTTGCACATGCATGGATTGTGATGATTACTCACAACTTAAGGTTTTACCTTTAAATAATGAACCAGCAGCCAGCCACAAGCATGCTGCTACTTTGCCATAGATTGTGATTATTGGCTGAGTAGACTGTACTATCCTGTGCCCTGTTTGCTTTATGTATTTCAGTGCTATGTTACTTGGTGCTAAGTGAGAACTTAAAACTCTAACAACAAGAAAAAGCTTAATAACTTACCAAAGCATAATTTTTGGAGCCCTTTACAGAGTTGAAGCTACAAGGAAACTTTATAACCTATATTTCAAAAGTAAAATGCCCCTTTGAGAAGTAAAGCACATGGCTTCATTTTGTGTAGTACAAGATAGGAAGAGAGGAAGAAGGTAGTCTCCATAAAAGCAAGTAAGAAGGAAACAACTGAAATTTAACAAATTAATAATGACTCACTGTGAGCTAGTTTAACAGTTTAGAATACTTGTCAGCCTCACATGTAAGGGGAATTTTCATCCATTCTCCAGGTCTTTTTCACAGGCCTCCATGGGGTCCTCACAGAAAATTAGTGACAAAGCAGAAGACCTGTGAATGCCATCTGGGTGGTGTGGACATCAAGGGTTGGAGTAGGTTTGAGAGTTGAGTAGCAACACATAGAGGCACCGTTCGTGCTTCAGGACTCTCATAAGTATGAGATGGTGATTAGCGGCCACTGTAGGACAGACACAGAATCTGCCCTTGTCTTGGAACCTTCTCTCATATGAGATAAGTCTGCTGTTAGGGAAGCTGCAGAAGACCTCCTATTCACCAAGACTTGCCATGACACTTGGCAAGATCAACTACCACTGGGTTAGGCCTGTACTAACAGGCCAAAGCCATCTGCCAGTGGGAGAGAGGCAGGATACCTAAACATGCTCAGGAGCCTGCACTGATACAAGCAGAATTCATTGCAATGGGGGAGGAGAGAAGGGTTCAGGAAACATTTTTAAGGAGGGAGAATTGGTTGTTTGCCTCTAGGGGAGGAGCAGAAATACTGAGAAAGTCTCACCATTACACTTTACTTGAAATGTTATAATAATATTTGAAAGTAGACTCTTATGAATCCAAGATCTATATTATAAAAGTGTAGAGGTTCCTTAAAAAACTAAAAATAGAGTTACCATATGATCCAGCAATCCCACTCCTGAGCATATACCTGGAAAAGATGAAAACTCTAATTCAAAAAGATACATGCACCCCAATGTTCATGGCAGCACTATTTACAATAGCCAAGACATGGAAGCAACCAAAATGTCCATCAACAGATTAATGGATGTAGAAGATGTGGTATATATATACACAATGGAATATTATTCATCCATAAAAAAGAATGAAATAATGCCATTTGCAGCAACATGGATGGACCTAGAGATTATCATACTAAATAAGTCAGACAGAGAAAGACAAATCATATGATGCCACTTATATACGGAATCTAAAAGAAAGTGATACAAATGAACTTCTTTACAAAACAGAAATAGACTCAGAGACATAGAAAACAAACGTATGGTTACCAAAGGGGAAAGCTGGGGGGGGATAAATTAAAAGGTTGGGATTAACATATATACATCACTATGTATAAAATAGATGAACAACATGGACATACTGTATAGCTCAGGGAACTATATTCAATATCTTTTAATAACCTATAAGGGAAAAGAATCTGAAAAAGAATATATATAATTGAATCACTTTGCTCTATACCTAAAACGTTGTAAATCAACTCTACTTCAATTTAAAAATAAATAATTTTTAAAAAACTATTTAAAAAAAAAGGTCTTTATTGTAAACACTAGAGCATACTTTCTCAACCTTGGCACTATTGACATTTTGAGCCAGATAATTTTTTGAGCCAGATACTGCCCTTGCATTACAGTATGTTTAGTAGGATTCCTGACCTCTGCTGTCTAGATGCCAGTAGCATGTGCCAGTTGTGACAGCCAAAAAGGTCTCCAGTATTGTCAAATAGTCACAGATGTAGAGACCCACTCGCCTAGATCAATTAGATAGATAGAAGGATAGATAGATAGATAGATAGATAGATGATAGATAGATAGATAGATAGATAGATAGATAGAGTTTAACCATAAGCTAATAAAGAAGATAAAATTGAATCATAAAAATAGTCAATTTTTAAAGAGGCAGAAAAGAGAAAAAAGGAACATAGATGGGTCAAAGAGAAAATAAATAACAATATAGTATTATTTAATGATTTAAGCACTCCCAAATAAAAGTTAAGAATTGTATTCCCATTCAATCTCAAAGCAACTCTCCAAAGTTGGCATTCTGGGTATCTCACATGTCAGTGAAGGTGTGGTGATACCTAACCCTCATCCCTGAACTCCTTGTTTTCCCCTCTGTATAGGTCCCCACCTAGAGTAATGACCTCACATTTTTAAATAGATCACTTAACTCTTCACCAAAAATTCAGGGCTTAGTACCATCCATCAAAAAAAAAAGGTAATTTTTTGTTTTGCTAATAGGTGTTTTATTTATTCCAGGTTCACTTCTTAAGAAGAATTTTGACATTACATCATCTGCTTTTCCCATAGGATCCATACAGAGCTTAATGAGGACAGGGAACTTAGTCTGTTTTGTTCAATAATCATGTTCAAGTATTTAGAATAGTGCCTGGGACAGTGCCTGGAACATAGAACTCAAGGAAAAATATTTGTTGAATGAATGATTGAAATTATACAGTAATAGGTATTTAATTTCCCCTTGAATTTTATATGCCACTTCCTTATAAAGAAAACACTTCACCTCTCATTTTATGGTTTTTGTTATAATTTTTATCCCCATTACAGATAAAATAAAGATTAACTTATTGACGTATATTTTTGAGTAGAAATTATTACCCAAAACATAGTTACCATTGCCTAGAAAGAATGTACTTTTAAAAAAATTCAGAATACAATATTCCAGCCCTCTAAGAAACTAAAACTTATTTATGGGATACAAAAAACTGAATATATCTAGAGAATATCTACAATTTATCAGTCAGTAGAGAACAATCTGCTATAAAAATGAAAGATGTGATGTGAGTGTTATAGAGAGCAAATCCAGGGAGAATTCCTAGAAAGTTATTTTTTGAATAAAATGTTGAGTAAGGTGTTGGAACATGGGTTATCAGCTCAGAAAACAAAGGGTATTCTCTAAAGATTAAAAAGCTGACACTAGGGCCTCCCTGGTGGCGCAAGTGGTTGAGAGTCCGCCTGCCGATGCAGGGGATACGGGTTCGTGCCCCGGTCTGGGAGGATCCCATATGCCGCGGAGCGGCTGGGCCCGAGAGCCATGGCCGCTGGGCCTGCGCGTCCGGAGCCTGCGCGTCCGGAGCCTGTGCTCCGCAACGGGGGAGGCCACAACAGTGAGAGGCCCGCATACCGCAAAAAAAAAAAAAAAAAAAAAAAAAGCTGACACTAAACCTAAGACAACTTAAGCAAATTTTGTTAGAGTGGAGGAAAATATTAGGAATGAAAAACAAAAAGAAAATATGGAGGCATAAGAAAAATTATAGAAATTCAATGCTAAGGTGAGAATATGAGGGAGTTTGCCAATAAATTCAAATACATGGAATAAGAATTTAGAATTGAATTAACAATATCTTCTAAATTGTTTAGTAAATGTCATTAAGATTCTTCTTAAATATATAGCTTTGGGGCGCAGTAAATCAATTCATTTATACATCCTTCTACACCAAACAATGATGAATATATATAAAAAGTGAAATCCTAAAAGAAAAACACGCCTTAAAACTATCTTAACTCTCTCTGTAAGCAAGAAATGTAACAAAAGTATGCATTACTGAGTCGAAATGAACCGTGTATAGGCATGCTAGGCTCCAGTTCAGAAAAATACAGTGGCAGATGGGAATTCAGCTCCTGCAGGGTCACAGGGGTTAAAGTCCTGAATACAGGACAGGAAATCAGATGTCAGTGTTTAACAGCTCAAGATCTGAAGGAAATCTGCTTGGGTTCAACTCCACCACTAACTAACTAGCTATGACCCTGGGTAAAATGGGGAAGTTAATAACTATCCCATAGGAGTTGCATGAGGATAAATTGAGCTGACACATGTAGGTCACTCAGAAAAGTACCTGGACATCCAGGTACTAGAATCCACCCCTTCTCATTCATTTAAAGATACAGCTCCAGCATTACTCCACTCCCTTTACTTTGAGTTTGTGCTTTCTGCTTTCTGCTGGATCATTCCTAACAGCATACAAACATGTTGACCTCACTATCCCTCCAATCTGCTCTCCCATTTCTTTCTCCCCTTTGCAGCAAAACTCTTTGAAAGCGTTGCCATATTAAGGTCTCCAGTTCATCTCCTTTTATTATCTTTTAAGCCCACTTCGAGCACTTTTTCACCTCCATCGCCACAGTGAAATTGCATGTTAAGGTCACTAATGACTTCCTCATGGCTACATCTTAAAGTAAATTCTCAGTCCCAGTCTTATCTGACCAATGCAACATTTCATACAGCTGATGTTTCCTAATCCTGATAATCTTCCACCCCTTGGCTTCCAAGGCTTTAACCTCTTTTGCTTTTTGCTTCATGGGTTACTCCTTTTCTTTATCCTTTTTAGGTTCTCCTTTGTCTCCCAGATTACTTAATGTTGTAGTGAGGATGCAGGACTCACTTCTAGGCTGTCTTCTCTTCTGTATCATGCTCACTCCTTTGATGATCTCATCTAGTCTGTGGCTTTAAATTCTATCTGTAAGCTGAAAACTCCCTAATTTATATATTTTATCCAGATCTCATTCCCATTTCTAATTCTTAAATCCAGTTGCTTACTAGACAACTCCACTTTAAAATCTAAAAGAACTTAAACCCAGCAGAACAAAAATTGAACTCCTAATCTCCCCAGCTCCACGCCAGAGACTTACTCTATTGTAGACTTTACCATTACAGTTGATGTCAATTCCAATTTTTCAGCTACTCAAGCAAAAACAAAAAAACAAAAAAACAACAACAAAAAAACGTGGGGGAGGGAGAGAAAGAGAGAGAAGAAAACTACTTTGGTTCATTCTTTTCTAACAAAGCAATAAAATCCATCAGCAAATTCTGTTAGCTATTCCTTCAAAATACATCTGAAATATGACTACTTCCAACCATATTCACTGCTACCAACCTAATATGAATCACTTTTTTTGGCTACTCTAAAGCTTCCCTACTACTCCTGCCTTTACACTCTTATAATCTCTTCTCAACACAGCAGCAAGAATGCTTCTTTTAATGCTCACAGCAAATTATCTTATTTCTCACCACGCTTTTTTCCATCTCACTTAGAGAAAAATTAAGTTCTTACAATGTCCTGCAATGCCCTCAAAATCTACCCCACTTCTTCCCTGTAGAGCCTAAAATCCTACTGCATTTCTCCTGAAAGCAAAATGGGCCATCTTACTAATCCTCACATGTTCTAGGCACACTCCTGCCTAAGAGTGGTTCCCTGAATATGCTTCTCCCGACTCTCCACTGAACTACCTACCTCATCTGCTTCAAGTGTTTGCTCAGATCTCAAATTCTTAATGAGGCCTATCCTACCACTTTATTTAATACTGCCACTTGCAGTGGAATTAAAACTTTATAATTTATTATATATCCCTGTACCCCTGTCACATAGAAATTCATCATAAATTGAGCAAAAAGTGAGCCACTGGTAAAATTAGAATGATAAATTAGAAAAACTAAACCTTCAGTACATAGGATGCATTAAAGCAGGGTGATGAGACATAAGTGAACTAGGTGAGAGGTTCTTGGAAAATCACAGTAAAGTACTGAATTAGTGTGGAAATGGTGAAGCAACTGTCAGAGCAGAAATGCAATAGATATTGGGGAAGTAGATATGGCAACTGATTGGATGTTTTCAAAATACAGATATTAAAATTTTGGATAAATATGGAAAGGAAGTAGTCATTAGCTATTCATTTAACCTTGACATCTAATAATTCATCCTAACTAGTATGATTTTACTAGAAATGTATGCATATATACATGGAATTATTTTGTCAGTGCTCTATAATATTGACTACTTGAAATTCTCAAAATGCTTTCTTCCCTCAATAGAGATATTCTTCTGGTATTCTTCCTAGCTTTGGTTTCCCAGTGTCCTGTGCTAGATTTTCTTTCCCAGGTGACCCAAAAATTAGGGTACCTAAGATTCACTCCTAGACATTCTTATCTGATCACGCTATCCATTTTTCCTTAACAAACTAATTTAATAAGTTAATAACCTATAGATCTGTATCTGAAGCTCATTTCCCTCTACTCTATTCCAGAGCTATATGTACAAACTCTAAACTATTACCACGACATGCATAACTAAAAGGCCCTTCAAACACAACATGATCAGAACTAAACTTATCTTCTCAAAAATAATTTTTAAAAAAATCTCACAACTACAAAATCTGATCCCATGTCAGTGTTTTCTACATTAGTAATTAACACCACTATCTGCCACCTTATACAAACAATAAATCTAGGAGTCCTCACAGAATCTCCCTTTTCCCACACTTGCCATCTAATCAATCACCAAGTCCTTTCAATTCTACCTGCCAATTATTTCTCAAAATATTCCACTCCTCTCCTTTCCCATTCCCTCGTATTAGTCTGAGTCACCATCATGTCTCCTAATGTCTTCACTTCTCCTAGCCCAATCTTCTTTTTACATTGTATCCAGAAAGATATTTTGAAATTAAAATTGGATCAGTTACTCACATTTTAAAAATCTTTCAATGTCTCCCTATGAATAAAGACCAAAACCATTCTATCCTCATATACATGATTCTGCATTTATAAATCCTGTGTTTCTCCGTTATCTTTATATATATATGTTATATATAAATCCACATTTTTATTAAAATGCAATATATATGTTGTATTTATAGTAACAGTAGCATATATCATATGTTACTCTTTCTATAAATACAAGTTTGTTTTTATTTCAGTTTCTTGAAATTACTCCTCTCCCCACCCCTCTCATCCTAAGGGTTTTATCCATAATGTTTTCTCTGCCTGCAAATATTCTACATTTTTGCCTGAGGAGCTGTAAATGGGCTCTCATACTAGGTTCACCCTATTGTTTTAAGTTTCTATTTTATCCTTTACTTCAACTTTTTAAGCACATTACACTTCCAATTTCTAGTTCAATGTTTGTCTTTTCCATTAAACTGTAAGATCAGTCACCATTTGTTCACCTTTATATACCCAAGGCTCAACCCAGCACTTGGAGAATAGTAGCCTCAATGTTACTTACTTACTTAATTACTTACTGACTAGTTAATTAATAAATTAATACTGTGTTTGGTTTTTAAACATTTAACTTATATACATTTCTGCACATCTGCTAATGTTAATAAGTAATAAAAATACTAGTTTAACATTGCTTTTGATTTTATGTTTGTTTCCATATAGTTTGAGTCATTGATGTAAAAGAGAAATAAGTTATGGGTAACTTTATACTCAAGAATTTCCCTGCTGTTTAAGCAAGTCCATGGCATAGAAAGAGCACCTACTTCATTATTTCTTAAGACCATGATAAAGCAGTATTTACACCATTTTGAATCAGGAAAACTGAGTTACAAAGAGGTTGCTTAACCAACAAGATCTCTAGGTTAGACATTGGCAAATAGTAGGCTGTAAGTCAGGATGAATACAAAAGGGTTTGAATAATACATATCAAAACATTGTAGCCTCAAGTATCACTAAACAGGAAGGCTGAGAAGAACATTTTTCAAGGACCACTAATAATCCTATCATATACTTGTGTGGTTTAGAGGATTAGAGCAATTCAGTGATTCACCACACCCACCACTAATCTTTCATTTCCAATGCTATTTATTCTGATGTAGAATATTAATTAAATCAGTTCTATACAGATATAGTCTCTTGAAGTGCTAAAGCGAACATCTGAAGTAGTCTCACTGAGACTGATATTAATATCAGGTTCATCTACAAAATCCCCTGAGTACCTGAAGAATACATATTTTAGGTTATGAAAAATACTGGGTTCTGACACTTCAATTTATTCAAGTATTTTGTTTCATTTCCATAATGTTTTTATGTGCTGTTTTTTCATTTTTAAAAATGGGAGTGAGTTGAAATTAATTTCTTGGTTGCATGAACCTTAATGATTACAAAAATCTCATATGGTTTATTTAACACATTCTATTTAAAGAGATGCTTATAAGAAAAACTGACTGTAATATGATTTTATGTATGAATCCCCCTTTAGTGGAAAAGGAGTTTCCTGAACTTTTGGTCAACTGTAATAAAGCTTTATATTTTTCTATTAACCATACCCTAGATGTTATTGACTTTCAATTTTCTTTCAATGCTCAGTCATAGAGACCACATCGCATTTCAGGACATCCATTTTCTACTAAGTTCTCCACTCCACTTCTGAGACCCTTAAAATTTCTGAGACTAATAAAGCATGCACATATGCTCCTCAGATCCCTCCTTCTCATCACTTTCATTTTGGACCACAGATGCCCCCAAACCTGCTACTCAAAAGTGGCTTCCTAAGTAAAGCTCCTGTCACTAACACAATGCAAGCATTGTTAACAAGCTGCTTTTTTCATTCCTCAAAGCATACCCTGGATCAAGCCATAATATTTTTTAAATATTCACTAAAGGGATAAGAAAAGTAAGCTGAGAGAATAGCTTATGTCCCAGCCTAGTTCTCAGCAAACTGACACAAGGAAAGCCAACTCAGACTCCACCAAAGTTTAGTGTCACAGTACAGCTCTGCTTCCATCCTGGAACAAAAAGAAATTCTGCTCCAATCCAAGACTTCAACATTTCTTACTCCAGAATATAACTCTTCTCAGGAGAGGGAGTTTTTCATTATTTTATAGGGAAATTCCCATTTCCACCTATAAAATAGGATGTGGGAATCAAGATAATCATATGTATCTGGTTTTTAAAATATTACATAACATTCCATGTGGGATACTAATAATGCAGCACAAGTTGGACTGTGACAGCCTCAATCTGGCTCACAGCTTTTCTTCTATTATGGGATGAAGACACTATCAGATTTACATATCTTTCCTGGAGTGATCTGTTCTTCCAATAACTGTAAGTAAATGTTTGGATGTAAAAGAACACTACCTCCCAAGGACAAATAATACTTTTCAGTCATGGGATAGCATATATCCAGGTTCAAGGAAAAAAAGTTCATTTCTCTATCTCAGCAGGGATACAGTTTTGCATAAGATAAACCTAACTTCTATCATTAAACAGAATACATTTGGTTGGAAGCAGCTGCATTTTGATTATTTCTCTCCTCAAGGTTACACTATAAGAGGAGTGTAGCTATTTGCTTTATATATGCATGAGTAAAAGAGCAAACCAGAGTAACAAGTTCCCTATTCAATGTAAAGAAATATAAAGTCCAGTTTCTAGCCCCAATCACTGGAACTTCCAGCAAAACCAAAAGTGGCAGTTTTAGGGGCTTCCCTGGTGGCGCAGTGGTTGAGAGTCCGCCTGCCAATGCAGGGGACACGGGTTCATGCCCCGATCCCGGAAGATCCCACATGCCGCGGAGTGGCTGGGCCCGCGAGCCATGGCCGCGGAGCCTGTGTGTCCGGAGCCTGTGCTCCGCAACGGGAGAGGCCACAGCAGTGAGAGGACCGCGTACAGCAAAAAAAAAAAAAAAAAAAAGTGGCAGTTTTAAACTTTCAGCATTCTAAAATTCAGTCTTCATTATAAAATCTCACACAGACACACACACACACACACACACACACAAAATCCAAAAAAACCAATAGTCAGTGACTCTATTTGCTTTTCCCCTGAGGAAAGCTGACATACTGTGTATTTCCTCTAACTTCTATTACTTATCTTCCTGGCCACTGCTAATTAAGCTTTCTCCTTTTAAATCTTGTAAATCATTAAGCAATTCATATTCACCACGTTGGAAAATCATCTCTATTGTTTCCCGGTATTGCTTTTAATCACACATTACTGTCAACCTCCAACTCAACTGTATACTTGAAGGGTACAGCTGTGGAGTGGGGACAGATTTGTGTCTTTCAAACTACTTTGAACTGTTTCTCTGCACTCAATAGGTGGTCAATAAATATTGATCCTAATCTATTAATATATTCAGAATAATACAGTCTCCACTGTCTTTTATTAACCCCATTGTGCCATCTACAAGTTATCTTCATTTTAGTACCACTGAATATTAAATACACTATCTCAGTTAATGCTGTGACACATCTCCTAAGTCATAAATGACCCTAAGTTTTAATAACTCCCTCTTTTATTGTCTCAGTGAATTATCCAACAATTTGTTTAAAGTTTTTCCTGAGAAAAGCCTGTGTAACTTTATTCCTCTGTATTTCCCTTAGCTTGGGACTCACCTGGAATATTCTAAGGACTGCTAGTAATTCCCTATACCTCCAGTCAATTAACATGACTGTTCATCATTTCTACTAATCCCATCAACAAACTGCTAAACATGAAATTGATTTTGTCACACTTTGGCTTGAAATATTCCAATATTTTCCTATTATAACCTTTGTTTGGCATCAAAGCTCTTCACAATATGGTCCCATTCTTTATCTCCAGTCTTATATCCACCAAATTATATTACACACACTGCATCCTGCCACACTGAAATTTCCACTTCCTCTTGGATACAGCATTTATTTTGCACATGTATATGTTTTGGCATAAACAAAAGCATGTCAGCACATTTTATCTCTGTAAAATCTTATTAGTCCTTCAAAACACAGGTTAAATATATTACCTTCACTGTAAATTCATCCATGTCTCTTCCAAGTAGAATTATTAACAGCAAGTTAAATTGTATCTCCATAGCACTTTATTCATATCACTAATATAGTACTCATGATGTTTATTGTTTACTATTTGCTTATATGTTTTTTCTCCTTGTTCTTTAATGAAAATGACATATTTATATCCCACAGACTTAGTTCCATTTCTGGAAACTTATTGGTCTATGGCAAGAAAAAAGCATATAATTCCAAGTCATAAAGATATAAGTTGAAATTTCAACTCTGCTGATGGATTCAAATTTAAGATACAACATTGACCAGCAATAAAGAATAATTTAACCTCCTTGTAAATGCAATTTTCTATAATGTAGAGTTGTAACTCTCTGACAAGGATTCTAAAATAACTATGGTTAATTTTTTTTAATCTAGTGGGATAAACAAAAGACAACATGCATTCACAGATGGAGAATTTCAACAGAGAGTAGAAACTATATGAAAGAGTCAAGTGCAAATGCTGATTTTTTTAAAAAAAGATACCCAGAAAAAGAATTCATTTGGCAAGTTCATAAGTAAATTCAAAACAGTTAATGAAGGAAATAGTGAACTGAGAGACAGATCAATAGAAATTATCCAAACTGAAACACAAAGAGGAAAAAGAAGGAGAAATAAGGACAAAGAGTTTATCTAGGGACTGTGGAAATTTTCATATGGTCTACCATATGTGTAATTTGAGTTTCAGAAGGAGAAGAATGGAGCAGAGGAAATATCTGAAGTGATAATCGTAAAGAATTTTCCAAAATAATGAAAGGCATAAATGACATATTGGAGAACCTTACTCAGGGTAATCTCCCTCTCTCTCTCTCTCTCTCTCTCTCTCTCTCTCACACACACACACACACACACACACACACACACCACACCACACACAGCATGCAAAAGTCTTAAAGGCAAGTAGAGAGGGGAGGAAATGCACATTACATACAGAGGACCAAAGACTTGTAAAACAGCAAACTTCTTGCCAGGAGCTATGTAAGTTACAAGACATTTGAGTGACACCTCCAAAGTACTGCCTACAATAAATTCATTTTAAATATGAAAATATAAATACATGAAAAATAAGGTGATAAAAATTAAAATATTGAAAAATATACTGTGCAATCAATGAAAGAAAGCAAAGGGGCTATATTAATGTCAAACAAAATTGACTTAGAACAAGGAAGAGGAAGAACATTATGTAACAATCATTCACTAAGAAGATATAACAATCTTATATATAAGTGAATGAATCAAATAAGAGAGCTTCGAAATGCATAAAGTAAAACAGATAGAACTGAAATAAGAAAAAGAGAAATCAACAGTCATAATTAGACAGCAATAGCTCTCTTCCACTAATTGATAGAATAAATAAACTGAAAATCAGTAAGGACCTAGAAGACTTAACACCATAAGTAGGAAAATTTACAAAAGAGGTACAATAAATAAATCAACAGTGGGGATAAAATGGAATAACCAAAAACACTCACTAGAAAAGAACAGAGAAAAAATTACAAAGAATAGGTAGATAGATGGGGAATGAATAAAAAAATGTTATACTTAAATACAACTAAATCAATAATTTCACTAATTGTATAAATGCTCAAGGTAAAAAACAAAACAAACAAACAAAAACAGAGTTTATCAGATTAGATTACCCTAATACTGAAACCAAACAAAGATATTATAAAGAAAGAAAACTACAGACCAATATCTTTTATAAGCAGAGACACAAAATCCTTAACAAAACAGCAAATTAAATCTAGCAACATATAAAATATCAAGGCCAGATTGGATTTATCACAGAAGTGCAAGTTTGAATCAACATTAAATATTAAACTAAACATTCACCATGTCAATAGACTGAGAGAAAAAATTATAGGATGACCTTAAAAAATACAGAAAAAGTATTTGACAAAAGTTAACATCTATGTATGTTTAAAACTCTCAGCAAACTGAAAATAGGAGACTAAATGTTTTTCCCTTAGTTAACTTGGTACAAAGTGAAGCTATTCATTGTCATTATTCCTATTTATCATTGTATTGGAAATCCTAGCCAGTCCAACAGACAAGAAAAGGAAATAAGTGGTATAGAGATTGAAAAGGAAGAAAGAAATAAACAGTGTATGTAAAGATACATGTTTTTCTGTATAGAACATTTCAAAGTCTCTAGAGAAAAAAAAGCTACTAGAATCAAGAAGTGAAGTCAACTGTATCCTTAAACTAGCAATGAAAAAACTGAAATTAATATCATTATTACTGTCTGAAATAACACTATATGAAATGCTTAGAAATGTCTATCAAATTATTTGAAATATATGTATACTGAAAAACATTGATGAGATAAATCAAAGAATTGAAATAAATGAAGAGATATACCATGTTCATGGATATGAAAAGTCAATATTGTTAACAGGACTTTTGTCCCCAGATAGATCTAGAGAGTAAATATAATCCCAGTAGAAATTTCAGAAGTCTGTTTTATTTGTGTTCTATTTTTTTTTCTTTAATAAACAAGATGATTCTAAAATTTATATAGAAAAATAAATGACCTAACATGGAAAAACACTTTGGAAAACTCAGAACTAAATTGAAGGACTCATATCTCCTAATTTAAAGCATACTATATTTCTGGGGGGAGGGAAACATTACTTTTATTTTTTAATTAACTTTTATTGGAGTATAGTTGATTTACAATGTTGTATTATTTTCTGCTGTACAGCAAAGTGAATCAGTTATACATATACATATATCCACTCTTTTTTAGATTCTTTTCCCATACAGGTTATTACAGAGTATTGAGTAGGGTTCCCTGTGCATTACAGTAGGTTTTTATCTATTTATATATAGGAGTGTGCATATGTCAATCTCAATCTCCCAATTTTTCCCTCCCCCAATTTCCCCCTTGGTAACCATAAGTTTGTTTTCTACATCTGTGACTCTATTTCTGTTTTGTAAATAAGTTCATGTGTACCATTTTTTTAGATTCCATGTATAAGCGATATCATGTGATATTTGTCCTTTTCTGCCTGACTTACTTCACTCAGTATAGCAATCTCTAGGTCCATCCATGTCACTGCAAATGGCATTATTTCATTCCTTTTTATGGCTGAGTAATATTCCATTGTCATTGTACATATGTACCACATCTTCTTTATCCATTAATCCATCAATGGACATCTAGGTTGCTTCCATGTTCTGGCTATTGTAAATAGTACTGCAACGAACACTGGGGTGCATGTATCTTTTTGAATTATGGTTTCCTCTGGATGTATGCCAGGAGTGGGATTGCTAGATCATATGGTAGCTCTATTTTTAGTTGTTTAAGGAACCTCCATATTGTTCTCCATAGTGGCTGTAACATTCACATACCCACCAACAGGAATGGGTTCTCTTTTCCCCACACCCTCTCCAGCATTTATTTTTTGTAGATTTTTTGGTGATGGCCATTCTGATCAGTGTGCAGTGATACTGCAATGTAGTTTTGATTTGTATTTCTCTAATAGTGATGTTGAGCATCTTTCCATGTGCCTCTTGGCCATCTGTATGTCTTCTTTGGAGAAATGTCAATTTAGATCTTTCACCCATTTTTTGAGTGGCTTGTTTATTTTTTTGATATTGAGCTGCACAAGATCTTTGTATATTTTGGAGATTAATCCTCTGTCCATTGCTTTGTTTGCAAATGTTTTCTCCCATTCTGTGTGTTGTCTTTTCATTTTGTTTATGGTTTCATTTGTTGTGCAAAAGCTTTTAAGTTTAATTAGGTCCCATTTGTTTATCTTTGTTTTTATTTTCATTACTCTAGGATGTGGGTCAAAAAAGATCTTGTTGTGATTTGTGTCAGAGCTTTCTGTCTATGTTTCCCTCTAAGGGTTTTATGGTATCTGGTCTTACATTTAGGCCTTTAATCCATTTTGAATTTATTTTTTGTGTATGGTGTTAGTGAATATTCTAATTTCATTCTTTTATATGTGCTGTCTAGTTTTTGCAGCACCACTTATTGAAGAGACTGTCTTTTCTTCATTGTATATTCTTTTCTCCTTTTTCATAGTTTAGATGACCATAGGTGTATGGGTTTATCGCTGGACTTTCTAGTTTGTTCCATTGATCTATATTTCTGGTTTTGTCCCAGTATCATACTGTTTTGATTATTGTAGCTTTGTAGTATAGTCTGAAGTCAGGGAGCCTGATTACTTCAGCTTCGTTTTTCTTTCTCAAGATTGTTTTGGCTATTTCTGGTCTTTTGTGTCTCCATACACACTGTAAAATATTTTGTTCTAATTCTGTGAAAAATGCTGTTGGTAATTTGATAGGGATTGCATCAAATCTTTAGATTACTTGTGTAGTATAGTCATTTTGACAGTTTGATTCTTTCAATCCAAGAACATGAAAAATAAATAAATAAAGCATACTATAGAGCTAAAGAAATCAATAAGTGTAGTATTGACAAATGAACATCTATAAAAGTCAATAAAATAGTATAAGGAGTCAAGAAATAGAGGCACATATAAGAGAAAAATTGATTTCCAACAAAGATACAAAGATAATTCAGTGCAGGAAGTTAGTAATTTCAACAATAATGCATGAAATACTGAACATCCATATGCTAACTAAACTAACCTTTATTTTCTAGCTTGTGAAATATACAAAAATTAACTTGAAATGGATCATTGATCTAAATGTAAAATTTAAAATTAACAAGCTTCTCCAAAAAAAAAAAAACACACAGAAAAAAACATTTATGATCTTATGTTAGGCAAAATTTTCTTATGTATGATACCAAAATAAGATCTTTTATTGACTGAATGTTTATGTCCTCCCAAAGTTTATATGTTGAAATCCTATTCCCCAGTGCGATAATATCAGGAAATTGGGCTTTTGGAAGGCAGAGCCCTCAAGAATGGAATAAGTACCATTATAAAAGAGGTAGACTTCACTTGTTCTGCCATGGGAGGACACAGTGAGAAGATGGCCATCTATGAACCAGGAAGTAGGCTCTCACCTGACACGGAATCTGCCAGCACTTTGATTTTAGACTTCTCATCCTCTAGAACTGTGAGAAATGAACACTGTTTAGGTTTTTAAGTCTATGGAGGCTAGAGGTCTAAGATCAAGGTTCCAGCAAATTCAGTTTCTGGTGAGAGTCTATTTCCTGGCTTGCAGATGGCTGCCTGCTACCTATGTCCTTATATGCCCTTTCGTCAGTGCATATTTATTGTTAGGGTTGGGGATTGGAGAACGGTGGAGAAAAAGAGAAAGAGATTAATCTCTTCTTATAAGAACACTAATCCTATTGGACCAGGGCCCCACCCTTATGACCTCCTTTAACATTAGTCCTTGCTTAAAGGCTTTATCTCCAAATACAACCACACTGAGGGTTAAGGCTTCAACACACAAATTTTAGGGGAAAACAAACATTCAGTTCATAACATCCCACCCTAGGTGCCCCACAAATTCATGTTCTTCTTGAAAATATATTAATTCCATCATAACATCCCTAATGTCTTAACTCATTTCACCATCAGCTCTAAAGATTAAAGTCCATAGTCTCATCTAAATCAGATATGGATGAAAAGAGAGGTACAATTCATCCTGAGTCAAAATTACACTCTAGTTGTAAACCTGTAAATTCAGACAAGCTATGTGCTTCCAAACTACAGTGTGGTTAGACAGGCATAAGATAGACATTTAAATTCCAGAAGAAATAAATCAGAAGAAGAAGGGGTAGTGGTTTCCAAGCAAGTTCAAACCTAGCAAGTCAAATTCCATTGGATCTTAAGGCTTGAGAATAATCCTTTTTGGTTTGATGCTCTGCCCTCCAGGGGCACTGGAGTAACAGTGTCATCCCCACCACTCCTTTGGTTCACTAGAGCATCCCCACCCCCGTGGCTCTCTATGGTAAACCCACTCATGCAGCCCTCTGTGATAGCTTCCCAGTCAGCTGAAACAGAGGTGGGGCTCCACCTTCTGGAACCAAAGAGGAATCAACCTTACTTCCTGTATCTGTGATGAGAGTGGCAGCCCTAATGATCTATGAATTAACTTTGGGGTCATTATTCGCTTGTCTTGAAGGATAAAGTGTATTTGCAGCTGAATAAATACTTCCACTGACCTGTCCTGAAGAATCCAAAAAGTCTGACAGCTGACAGACTTTATTTTATTTCCTTTTCTCTTTTCCCTTTAGTTCAAACTGACAGTGTCTCTGTTGATATAATCCCATCTCCATTCCTGACTTTGGTTGAGATAGCTGATTAAATCTATGAGTCACACTCATGACTTCCTAATCAATAGCTATTCAGTCAGATTCTTAGTCTTCTATTCAGAACATCCTATCTCATTTTTTTTGTAATGTGGATAGGCTGAGAATATCCCAAAATTTCAAGTTCTGGTTTGTTTGTTTTTTTAAAAAATTCTTTCAAGTTATTTCTCTCTTCTCACATTTCATCACATTTTACAAAAGTATTAAGGAGAAACAAAGCCACTTCTTCAACACATTGCTTAGAAATCTCAGCTAAATATTCAATTTCACTGTATGCAATTTCTATCTTTCCAAAACACTAGAACACAATTCAGCCAAGTTCCTTGCCACTTTTTCACAAAGAATGCCTTTCCTCCAGTTTTCAATAATATGTTTCCATTTCTCGCTGAGACCTCACCAGAATAGCCTTTTAATATTTCTACCCATATTTCTACCAAAATTCTGCTGATGATGATATAAGTATTCTCTAAGACAATAAAGGTTTTCTCTGTAGCTCACCTGTTTCCTTTTTAATCTCTCAAAGAATCAACTTTAACATCCATATTTCTACCAGCATTCCTTTCAAGGCAATCTTGGCTATTTCTACCACCTTCAAACTTTTCCAGTCTCTACCCATCACCCAGTTCCAAAGCAACTTCCATATTTTTAGATATTTGTCAAAGCAATACTCTTTCAGCAACTTTTTTCACAATCACCAATATCTGGAAAATATCCAAATGTTCTTGTTCTTCAACAGGTGGACGAATGAAAAAATTGTATCCAAGGATGGAATCAAGATAGTAGAGTAGGAAGATCCTGAGCTCACTATTCCCATGGACAAACCCAAAATACAACTACATATAGAAAAAGTCTGTCTGAGAAAAACCCAAAGACTAGCAGAACAGCTTTTCCACAATTAAGAATATAAATTAAAAAACAGGGCGTCCCTGGTGGGGCAGTGGTTGAGAGTCCGCCTGCTGATGCAGGGGACATGGGTTTGTGCCCCAGTCCGGGAGGATCTCGCCTGCCGCGGAGCAGCTGGGCCCATGAGCCATGGCCACTGGACCTGTGCATCCGGAGCCTGTGCTCCACAGTGGGAGAGGCCATAGCAGTGAGAGGCCCGCGTACTGCAAAAAAAAAAAAAAAAAAAAAAAAAAAGACATAGGGTGACTGCATGGATAAAAATACAAGACCCACCTATAGGTAACCTACAAGAGATTCATTTCAGCTCTAAAGACAGACAGACTGAAAGTGAAAAGATAGAAAAAGATATTCCATGAAATTGAAAGGAAAGCTGAGGTACTAATACTCATATCAAACAAAGTATATTTAAAAGTATATTTATATTTAAAGTATATAAATATATTTATTTATATTTATAATTTATTTATATTTAAAGTATATAAAAAACTCTATAAAAATAGACAAAGGGGCTTCCCTCGTGGCGCAGCGGTTGAGAGTCTGCCTGCTGATGCAGGGGACACGGGTTCGTGCCCCGGTCCGGGAGGATCCCACGTGCCGTGGAGCGGCTGGACCCGTGAGCCATGGCTGCTGAGTCTGTGTGTCCAGAGCCTGTGCTCTGCAACGGAAGAGGCCACAACGGTGAGAGGCCCATGTACCACAAAAATAAATAAATAAATAAATAAATAGACAAAGAAGGGCATTATAAAATGGCAAAGGGATCCTCCAAGAAAAGGATATAACTCCTAATTATTTATACACCCAACATAGGAGCACCTAGATATATAAAGCAAATATTAGCAGACATAAAGGGAGAAACTGACATTAATACAATAATATCAGGGGACTTTAATATGCCACTTACATCAATGGATAGATCACCCAAACAGAAAATCAATAAGGAAACTTTGCCCTCAAATAACACATTACAGCAGATTAAATTAATAGATATGTACAGAACATTCCTTCCAAAAACTACAAACACACATTCTTTTCAAGTGCACAAGGAACATTCTCTAGGATAGAGCACATGCTAGGCCACAAAACAAATATAAATAAACTTAAGACTGAAATCATATCAAGCATTTTTGTGGGACCACAGTGATGTGAAACCAGAAATCTTTTAGAGGAAGAAAACTGGAAAAAACACAAATACATGGAAATTAAACAACATGGGTCAATGAAGAAATCAAAGAGGAAATCAAAAAATACCTTGAAACAAATGAAATGGAAACATTACTTTCCAAAATCTATGGGACACAGCAAAAGCAGTTCTACACAGGAAGTTCATAGCGATACAGGCCAACTTCAAGAAACAAACAAACAAGAAAAAAACCCTCAAAGAATCTAACTTTACAACTAAAGGAACTAGAAAAATAGAAACAAAGCACAAAGTTAGGAGAAAGAAGGAAATCATAAAGATCAGAGTGGAAATAAATGAAATAGACACTAAAAAAGAAAAATAGAAAAGATCAATGAAACTAAGAGCTGGTTCTTTGAAAAGATAAACAAAATTCATAAACCTTTATCCAGACTCATCAAGAAAAAAATTAAGAGCTCAAAAAAATAGAATCAGATATGAGAGAGAAGTTACAACCTAAACCACAGAAATACACATAATCATAAGAGACTATTACAAATAATTTTATGCCAACAAATTGGACAACCCAGATGAAGTGGATAAATTCATAAAAATATACAGTCTTCCAAGAGTGAATTAGGAAGAAACAGAAAACCTGAACAGACCAATTACTAGTAATGAATATGATTCAGTAATCAAAAAACTTCCCTCCCAAAAAAGTCCAGGACTATACAGATTCACAGGGGAATTCTACCAAACATTTAAAGAAGAGGTAATACCTATCCTTCTCAAAATATTCCAAAAAATTAAAGAGGAAGAAATGCTTCCAAACTCATTCTATGAGGCCAGCAATACCCTAATATGAATATCAGACAGACCGTGAAACAAGAAAGTTACAAGCCAATAATTTCTAATGAAGAGAGATGCAAAAATTCTCCATAAATTATTAACAAACTGAATTCAATAATATTTTAAAGGGATCATACACCATGACCAAGTGAGATTTATTCCAGGGATGCAAGAATTGTTCAGTATCTGCAAATCAAGTGATGTGATACACCACATTAACAAAATGGAGGATAAAAATCATCATAAAGTTCCTTGTCTCCTCAAGCCAGGGCAGCAAAGGCAAAAATAAACAAATGGGACTACATCAAACTAAAAAGCCTGTGCACATCAAAGGAAATGATCGACAAAATAAACAGGTAACCTACTAAATGGGAGAATATATTTGCAAATGACACGTCCAATAAGAAGTTAATATCTAAAATATATAAAGAACTCATATAATTCAATGTCAAAAAAAATCCAGTTAAAAAATGTGAAGACCTGATAGACATTTTTCCAAAGAAGACATACCAATGCCCAACAGGCACATGAACAGATGCTCAACATCATTCATCATTAGAGAAATGTAAATCAAAATCACAGTGAGATATCTCCTTGCACCTGTCAGAATGGTTATTATGAAAAAGACAAAAGATAATGCATGTTGGTGAATCCTTGTGCACTGTTGAAAGATTTACTGGGAATGTAAATTGGTAGAGCCACTATGGAAAACAATATGGAGGTTCCTCAAAAAATTAAAAATAGAACTATCATACGATCCAGCAATTCCACTCCTGGGTTATTTACCTAAAGAAAAGACAAATTTGGAAAGATATATGCACTCCAATGTTCACTGCAGCATTATTTACAATAGCCAAGATATGGAAGCAACCTGTCTAATAGATGAATGGATAAAGAACATGTGCTGTATATATGTATTTGTGATATACATGCATACATATATATATATGTATATATAGTTGTGATATACACACAGGAATATTACTCAGCCATAAAAAAATCAAATCTTGCCATTTGGGACAAGATGAATAGACCTAGAATATATTGTTCTAAGTAAAATAAGTCAGACTGAAAATATAAATATGGTATGATTTTAATTAGACATGGAACTAAAAAAACCAAAACAAATGAACAAACATAACAAAACAGAAGCAAACTCTTAGATACAGAGAACAAATTACTGGTTGTCAGAGGGATTGGGGGTGGGGGGATTGGTGAAATAGGTGAAGAGGATTAAGAGGTATAAACTTCCAGTTTTAAAATCAGTCAGTCACAGAGATGTAAAGTACAGCATAGAAATATAGTCAATAATATTGTAATACTTCCTATGGTGACAGAGGGCAACTAGACTTATAGTGATGATCATTTTGTAATATATATAAATGTGAAATCACTACATTGTACCCCTGAAACTGATGTAATATTGTAAGTCAACTATACTTCAATAAAAAATTATATCCATATGATTGAATACTACTCAACAATAAATAAGAACAAACTACTGAAACCTGCAACAACAGAGATGAATCTCAAATTATACTAAATGACATAAGCTAGTCTCAAATAGCTAGATACAGTATGATTCCTTTTCTATGACATTCTGGGGACAGAAAACAGATTCCTCAATTGTCAGGTGCTTGAAGTAGGGAGATGAGTTTGACTACAAAGAGACAGATAGCAATGTTTTGGGTGAGGAAACTATTCAATATCTTGATTTCAGTGGTGATTATATCACTATAAACATTTTTCAAAATTCTACTGTGTATAAATAATACTAAAGGGGAAAGAAAAGAGGATGAAGATAGGAGGAGAAAAGGGAAGAGGAGGAAGGGGAGGAGGGCTACAGAACTGTGTGAGCCTGGTTCCAAGATTATTTCCAAGTGATCTATGTCCCTGGTATTTTACCCTGTGCAGACCACTCCAATGAATTGGGGCTTACCATGTATGAACCAATAAAATATAGTAGAGGATATTACTTAGTTGCAAGATTTTTGAGGCCAAGTCGTAAAAGACCTTGCTTTCTAGGAACAGTCATTCAGAGAGCCCTGAACTGCAATGTAAGAAGTTTAATTATCTTGAAATTACCATGGTGGACAAAATACACAGGGAAATATATACTTTAGAAATTCAAACTAGAAAAGGAGAGAGGGCTGCCTGCTCGGCCACATCGTAGGTATTGTAGTCATCCTGGAAATTGTAGACCAGAGACCATTTGTCCTGCTGAAGCCTGAAAAATTGAAGATTTATGAGAAAAAGAAATGGTTGTTGTTTTAAGACACTAAGTTTTGGCATGATTTTTTATGAAATAATAGATAAATGGAAGAGAAAATTTTAAACTAAAATAATAATCATTAAAGGGGTGTAAGCAATCAGGATAAATGCTAATACCTCAGAAGCAAAGAAAATTTTATAGAACAGAATTAGCAAGAAGATAATTCCTCCCATTTGGGGAAATTTTCCCCCCACCTTTCTTTTTCTAAAACTCCTTGAAACACCTGTCAATGAGGATCACGAGATTTTAAAAAAAAAATTGCTTAAATTTAACCTTAATGGAATCAAGCCTACTTACATTCAAAGGGAGATCAACCAACAGTTTAGATATGGTATTCCTGAATTCTGATATATACATTATGATTCACAATACAAACACTCTTAAACATCATGCCAAATCCAGTCTTGAAGTCTATGAAATATAGTTAAGCATTTGTATTATAAACTGCGGGATAATCTGCAAATGGACGATATATTTGTAATCATCCTATTTTGCCCAACGAAGTTAAACCCATTTCTTTGCTGGGCCCAACTGTCAGGATTTGGTTATGAAAATACGATAGTCATTGAACAATTTTTAAAAACGGCTTTTAAGGAAAATGTAAAAACCTCTTAGAGAAGGTCTGTATATCTTTAGTCTTACTTTTTTTTTACATGGTGCACATACAAAATTAATTCTATCTGCAAAATAATAGGAATTTTTCTGGATGATAAATAGCAACATACAGAGGAGCACAGATAAAATTTGAGGGACAATAGATGCCAGCATTGAGATTTCTGATAATAGAGGCTAAGCTGACTTACTGTGGGCACTGCTAGGCCTAACTATTGGGGCCACACCAGAGTGTGAACTTATACAGCCAAATGACATTCCATAGTAGAATGTCAAGTCAAGATGGCCCCAGGTAGAACACTGAATCAGATATTAATATATTGAAAGTAACATCTTGACAATTTAGAAAACAAAATGACTTTAGTTCAAATAAAGACTGATTCTCTTCCACCTTAAATAAAACATCACATTCTTCCCTAATTTTCCAATCCATTTTATCTTACCATCTTTCCCCTTTAGCCATCATTTTGTGTTAGAATGCACTTTCTCAAATTTCTACATCTTCTTCAGCATAAAACCTTTAACAGTGAGTTAGAATAGAGATTCATAATAAATTTACTGCACTGACACTTACTAACCTCCTGGTAATTGCTGTCCCCTTAAGAAGACAAAAGTCTAACTCAGAATGTAAAAGAATAATTACAATAAGTTGCGGTATATGCAACAGAAGGCTGTACAAGGCACAGATGTAGCATCAATGCATAACTAATTCTTCCAGGCTCCGCAGGCTTGCTGGACATATCAGATGGACATTTATTAGACATTTATATGAGTTTGCCAAGAGGACAAGTGGTGAGCAGAATGTTCCAAGCAGAGGGGAATAGCAGGTGCAAAGCCAGGAGGCTAAAAACTGCATGATGCTTGGTATTTGATAAATCATAAATATGATTAGGGGAGTAGCAGGAGATAAGAAAGGGACCAGATCAAAAAGGGCCTTGTATTTTGTAGCAAGGCAAGAGGGAGAGACTGAAGTTCTTTAACTGGAAGAAAAATGTGATTAAATAAATATTTTTTAAAGATCACATTAGCAATGAAGTGAAGGATGGCTACAATGGAGGATATTTAAAAATGAAGAGACTATGTAGGTCACAATTTGTCTCATCATAAGATTGAAAAAAAGCCTGAAAGGTGGCAATAAAAGTGGCAAAGGCATAGAGGGGAGAGGCTAGTTTTGAGAATATTTAGAAAGAGTACAGTTTGATAACTAATTAGATGTAGACATTGTGCTCAGCTAGGATTCTGGAATAACTCTTAGATTTTACCTAAGGTAGTGAATAACTAGTGAGTCATCATCCAATACGGGTATAGAGAAGGAACACATTTGGGTGGAAATGTGAGTTGAACTTCTGAAGTTCTGAGGTTAAAATGACCATAGAAAATACAGGTAGAAATGAAGATAGGCAAAGAGTAGTTGGGATTCCCTCTAGCATTTGGGACTCCTACCTAACCAATGACATTTTCAGATTTCATTATCTATTAAGGCATATTTTCTATGAGCAGGTGCATGAAAATATCATAGGTTAAGAGCACAGACTCTGAAGCCAAACTGTCAGGATTCCTATACTTGCTCTGTTACTTTGGGGTGGCATGAACTCCAGCAATTGCTTAAGCTTTCTAGGCCTCAGTTTCTTAAACTGTAAAATGGAGATAATAATGATATTGTTTTCATAGGGATATTATGAGAATTCAATGAGATATTAGCACTGCACTAGTGCACTATGTGCCTGGCACACAGTGAGGACACTGTG